>NC_065919.1:76092735-76174579 GCF_024586455.1 Bactrocera neohumeralis | reverse complement strand
AGGTCATGTTGTCGGATGGACGAAAACACTCCAGCTCTGAAAATATTCGACGCAGTACCCGCCGGGGGAAGCAGAGGAAGAGGAGGACCTCCACTCCGTTGGAAGGACCAAGTGGAGAAGGACCTGGCTTCGCTTGGAATATCAATTGGCGCCACGTAGCGAAGAAGAAACGACTGGCGCGCTGTTGTTAACTCGGCTATAATCGCTTAAGCGGTTTCTACGCCAATTAAGAAGAAGAAGAAGAAACGGCTAGGTTTACGAAAAATTCATTTCGCTGAGCATTCAATTTTCTACACAACGAAATTAGAAATTTTTTTCAAGTGGCTGGATTTGAATATTTCTATCTGGTAATAATAAAAAAATTGAAAACTGAAAGTCGGGGGACCTTCACATTACCATTTGTAGTCTATACTAGGAAAGACTTTCTGCGAACCTACATTTTACAGCGCCAAGCGAAAATAAGTATTCTTTCTTTCATCCACCCTATTATTTATTACAAAGTAAATGCTTCATTTCACTTTTCAGTTGAAAGCAATACTTTATGATTGACATTTTCTATTAAAATTCGTTCTTGATGTTCTGTAATTTCTTTGTTACTAAAGTAGGTGCGAGTCTTCGATAAAATATTATATTTTTCGCCTTAGTGTAGGCAATGTTTGTCTCAAAATTATGGTTTTAAGTGCGTAGCGGGTGAAAAGTAGCATATTTTTAGGCTGATTTCGGTAAATGTGTAGAAAAATGTTAATTTACACTTTTCGTGTTTTAATAAAATTGAAGAAAGTCTATATATGTATAGTGCCTTCATGTTTAGAAATATTAGAATGTACGGCTATAATAGAAGTGCTAATCATATCAATATAAGTACAGTTTTTCCGTACATCAATGCAAAGCTGTGTATAAGTATTTGACGTTGTTCCAATTGACACGCAATTGTGATCGTTAGAGTTGCACTAATGACGTATCGCTCACTTACCGTGCGAATGTCACGTGCCACCAGCAGCAAATACAAAGCACGCACCAATAACAAGAAGAAGCGTCCGTAAGTGAGGAAGTGCAAAGTTTGCAAGGAACCAATTTTGCGAAATCACATTTTTCACATTCGCACCGTCAGCGCACGCACACCAGCGCACTGGATTTGTGTCCGAATGGCCGTGTAGTTACATAAGGTAAATGTGTTAATGCATCGGCACATATTTAAACGCACGCAAGCATTCGTAAGCGCTTAAGTGCATAAACATGAGCATCTCCACACACACACACACTCACACAAACATGCATGCATACAAACAATAGCCGCTCATATGTATGTGCGTGTGTGTGTGTGTAATGCTAACACACGCTAGCTGTAACAAGCATTGTTGGCTGCAAGGACACGAATCCGTGCAAATGCAATTGGAAAGCGAAAGGAATGGCAGGAAAGGCAAGGCAAGGCAAGGCGAGGCAAGGCAAGGAGAACAAAAATGCTGAGACCAAAGCAAAGCAAGTGCCAAACAATGGCGTGAAATAAATAAATAAACCCGACGACCAACGACGCCCACCGTAACATGTGGCGCTGATGATGAAAGGAGTGCGCACTTGCAACAACAACAACAACAACGGCAACAGCGTTAACTACTGGAATTACATCAACAAATAGCGCTGCTGCATTGTTGATTGTCCGCTGGCTGCTGGTGTTTTTTCCGCTATTTGTGGCTGCAGCGAATCTGCATTTGACCCACACACCCATACACACACACACACACATACATTCAGCTCGCATGTGCGGTTTTTTATTTGCAGTGCTGTGTGTGGGTTTTACAATTGGGTCACGCGTCAATAACAACAATTCGTGTGCATGCTATAGTTGAGCGTCAGGTGAGCATACACACACACACACACACACGCACACGCATTGATGCATGCATACATCAGTGGCACAAATGTTGATACTCACGCAAAGTTCGGGCCACAGTCACGCATTATTGCATTGATGAACGCGCTGGCATGCCGAAAGAGCTGATGTGTCGAGCTGTTTGTGCGACTTACAAGCTCAGCTGTCCACTTACATACCCGCATACAAGCAAACATATGTGCCGCAGTTATACACATACACACACAGTCACCAACCAGCACATTTACATGCTCCGTTGCATGCTGCGCGTGTCCCACTTTCGATTTTGCGCTCGTTGTTGATAACAGCAGGACGCACCCGGTGGTCCACAGCGGCCCGCACTGGCGTCCGCGCGTCTCCACAGGCAATTGAGCTGCCCATGCATGCGTCCGCAGCGCTGGTGACCCATTTCCACTTATGCTATGCTATTTACTCATAAATTATTAATTTTTATCTTATTGCCACGCGGGCTAAGTTTAATTTTCCACACAATGCCGCCCTCCAGCACAACCTTTTTTTTACAGACAGCAGATATTCTTTTGTGAAGCGGTGATTGTGGTTTGTTCGAGGATTTGATTTGTGATTTTTGAAGGTGTTATTTGCAATTGAAAATTTTTTACAAAGAAAGAATGAAGGCAAGATAAAATAATCGGTACAATTGCGGTACAGTTAAAGCGACATATCTGGAACTGCTGTGAGAGCTTCTTCCCCATCCTGACAGAGCTTTTGGTATTTCTCAACGTCAGTTTACACAGTCATATTCGTTTTGTGGGGATACCGAATTCAGACCTCGCGGCACAAAGGCAGTTCCTTTTTGCGTTATGTGAGTCGATTCTCTTTACACGGGTCCTTTCCAAGACTTGGCGCATGGTATCTGGTCAGTTGTTGATTCTCCAGGTGTAAAGCCACACTGATAAGGTTCAATCAGTTTGTTGACGATGTGATTTAATCTTTCACACACTACGCCCTTATATGCGATGTTTAAGAGACTTATACCACGATCGTTGGCCCAGATTGTGCGGTCTACCTTATTGTGGATTGGGCAGAGCACACTTAAATTCCAATCGTTGAGCATGCGTTCGTCCGACCATATTCTACTAAGAAGCTGATGCGTGCTTCTTATCAGTTCTTTGCCTCCGCGTTTGAATAGCTCGGCCGGCAATCCATCGATCCCAGATAGTCGTTCTACAGAAAGGTATTTGCTATTAGAACTTCTTCATGGTCAGACAATAGAACGTCGGCTGCATCGCCATCAATTGGGGGAACGGGTTCTTCATGTCCTGGTTTCTCATGTTGTGGTCGATAGTAACGTTGCGAGGTAGGCAATATATTTCTTCTCCCCTGGGATACGACACTCCTCATCGTATCGGCTGTTTTTTTGCTTTTTCCGAAAATTAATGGTTTCGTTTGCAGCGGTACGTAAGGAGCTTGAAATGCCGTCTCACAGTTCCTTTATATCGAGCTGCTGACGAGTGCTCTCGGAGTTGAGGAGTCGATCAGAAAATCATTGGGCTGACAGTTGTGATTGCAGGTTCTCGACGTCGAACCTTCCTCTTGTTTGTTGACGTGGATTTTTGCTGCTCAGAGGTGGTGCGTATCCTCGCTGCAACAAGATAGTGGTAAAAGTCAATACTAGGATCTCGGAGCGTGCGGATGTGTGAAATACTGGAGATGTGCCTTCCGTCTATCACAAGACGAACGATCTGATTGATGGCGTTTCGATCCGGAGAAACCCAGGTAGCTTAATGAATTTTCCTATCCTGGAATCCAGTACTATAGGTAACCATATTACGAACCCGGCGAAGTCGATCAGCCTCAACTCTTTTGGGGATGTTTTATTATGGAGGCTGAGCTGACCTCCCATTGAGCCAAATATACCTTCTTTAATCACCCTGGCGTTAAAGTCACCAAGCATGCTATTGACATCGTGGCGGGGGCAGCTGTCAAGCTCCAAACGCTTATAGAAGATATTTTTGGTCACATCTTTTGTTCCGTCGGGGCGTGGGCGCAAATCAGCAATATGTTGAAGAAGTTCGCTTTGATGCGGATTGTGGCTAGAAGTTCATCCACTGGGGTGTTTGACAATACTCGGCGGCGGAGTCTCTCTCCCAATACGAATCCCACACCAAATTTGCGCTCCTTTATATGGCCACTGTAGTAAATGCCTAAATGACCTACTCACCTCAGTCCTTGTCCCGTCCATTGCACTTCTTGGACGGCGGTGATTTCAGCTTTTACTCGTACAAGGACATCAACCAGCTGTGCAGCAGCACCTTGCCGATTATGGGACCGGACAGTTAAACCCAAACTTGCCGTTTCCTTACTTGATTTTACTTTTGATTTGTATTTTAACTTAAATTTTAAATTACATTTTTTTTTTTTATAATATAAATGAAATTTTAGGTTTTGTTTCAGTTTTAATTTAATTTTTTATTTGGTGATTTTAATTTATCTGATTTTGCTTTATTTTAAATTCAATTTTATTCCCCGATAAATCTATATAAATCCTTTAAATTTTGTTTGTTTCACATACACTCACACAACAATGATACAAATCGCAACAACAACAACACACTATGCTGGCAGCTCCATTACACCAATGACGTGTCGTTGCGGCTGTTGCACTTGCCATGCTCTGCTGGAGTTGGATGAATTTAACACACCATCTGTGTTGATTTATACACCACCAGTTGACATACGCACTGACATATGGCAACTACAACCACACCCATGCAACTCAAGCCCCTCTACCTAGCATTGAGCATAACTACACACATGTGAAATGCGGGAACACACACACAAGCTATTTGCAGAGAAGTCCGTTACTTTTATTATCATTTTTCTTTTATTTTTTATTTTTTATTTTTGCATAGATATGGCAGCAATTAACTTTTACTTCTTGTGCTGCTGAGCGGGTGGGGCCTGCCATGGTGATGGCTGAAGTTCTCTCGGTGTTTACATTACATTCGTATGAATTCGAGTACTTAAAACTTCTTACTGTGAATTTCAAACTTCAGATATCATAACAGAAGCTGGCAAATACAAATGTGTGCGCGCTTGTAAATATATTAAATTCAAGTGGAAATTCAAAAACTCATAGCCATGCAAACGTATTTCAGTATTAATAGTAATAAATAATATTTATTGTCTTAAATTAAAAAAAAAATTAATAAAAAAAATTATAATAAAATAATAAATGATAATAATAAATAAAAAAATGCTGGTATTTATTCATATAATCGAAATTTAAAATATTTTGCTTGACAAAACTTTCGAGGCTTGCCGTAACAATGGCGAATTTTTCTCTCCAATAAAAAAATAAAATTAATAAACTCAATTATGTGAGCTTAAATCAACATTTTAGGCGTGAAAAAATGCAAACAATATGTTTACCGTTAAGTCCCAGCGTGCTTTTTAAGCTTTTAAACATCAATTTCAACGGTCTACAGTGGCATTAACAGATTTCTGTTGAATATTATTGGACACCATAGAACATTTAGTTGGTATTTATCAAGCGTATTATGTAAATTAATAGTTTTATAAAAATATTGTGCACTGCTTATTTGTATTTTTCTATTAAATATCAGCTATGCATATGCGCTTAAAACTATGCTACAACTCATGCTTACTTAGTTTAACCCTGCATTACGGATTTGGTAGATCGAGCAAATCTGAGTGTTATGTTTTTATACCCTGAATAGAATATGTTCAGTTGGCCAGAAAGTTTGTAAGAACCAGAGGAAAGCGTCAGAGATCGTTTTGCGTTCGATATTCGTATGAAGTTCATCAATCGTCGCTGGCTTGTAGGCATAGACTTACGTAGTTCCACAGGAAATAGTCTAACGGCGCAAATCGCATGACCGAGGCTGCCAATTGACTGGGCCATTTCGTGAGATAACACGTTTACCAAACTTGGTTTTTAATAAATTGATTGTTACATTCGCTGTTTGGCTTGTAAGGCCGTCTTGTTGCACCCACATATTGTCCATGTCCATATCAACCGATTCGGGCCAATAAGATTCGTTTATATTAAAGCGGTAGTGATTCCCATTGACAGTAACGTGCCGATCTTGATCATCACGGATGCAATGGTAACTCATGGAGTATATGTGGATAGCTGTCTGGCCAATAACTCATATTTTGCTTATTGACGAATCCATTCAGCCAGAAATGTGCCTCATCGCTGAAGATGATTTTTCGGGGAAAATCCGGATCATTTTCAAGTTGTTGCTGAATTTACGCGCATTCGACGTTTCAGAGGGTCAAGCGGTTTCAGTTCTTGCGTCAATTTGAACATGTAAGGGTGTAGGCCAAAATGTTTTCGCAAACTTCGCCACAACGACGTCACAGAGATGCCCAATGCTTGAGAACGACGTGTGAGAGACTGATTTGAGTCTTCCTCAATTGATGCGCTAGCTGCAGCAATATTCTCGGCACTAAGGAGACTTCTTTGTCTCACTGACACGGGAATATTTTTGTACTTCGCCTGTGAATTCAAATTTTTCCACAAGACGCTCAATTGTTGATTTGACAGGAGGATTATGACGACCATAAATTGGACGTAGCGCTCTTAAAGTTGAAGACCCTGACTCCGAATTTCGGCAGCAAATTTTGAAAATTTTGACCCGTTGTTGGATCGGATGTAATGGCAAACCTTACTGAAGTGAAGTGTTACAAGAGCTGAAAGAAATATGGCATCGTTTTCTCTTCCCATCGGTTTACTTTTGTAGCGTTTCTATTGAAAACCCCGGTATATATATTAGTCCTCTATTGGAAGTAGCATTCATTCCAGTCTTTGGGTGTCAAATGTTAGATTCAGCAACACATAAACCCATAACCATCTTGAATTGCATTCTCGATAAACGATAAAAAAGGAATGCATTTTACTTTGGTCCCATTAGATCTCAACTTCACACATGCCTATGAATCGAAAAAGATTTTGCTTCGTATGAAGAAAAAGTTGCTGAGATCTGAGAGAAATGATTATTTCAAGCACCGTCGAAATCTTCTGGCTATAACCGCTTTTATTTCTTATACCCCATTTGTATACTTTCGTTAGAGAAGAATATTTCAGAGTCTATCTCTCCGAAAGATATTTTTTTCATTAATTTGGTGAGAGAAATGAATCAGAGTTCAATAGTCGCAAACCGAAGTAAGAGGGATCGGGGTAAAAATAATACCCTGTTGCAGTTTCAATATAAACCTATTTTCCAAACAGTTTTTATAAGCCTCAGCTGGGATGGTCTTAAGAGCTTTCAGCTAATGACTTTTAATGGATTCAACAGTCCCATGCTGTGCTGCCTAAAACGAGTTTTTCAGCTTCGAAAACACTTGACTTTGACGTTCGCTTTGTTTTTAGCCCAAAAGTCAGTCAAAATCCACTCATTTACGAATTTCTTCTCGTAGACGTCACAAAATGGCTAAGTAGCATTCTGTATTAACTGTTTGATCCTGTGAACGAAGTGATGGTGAACCACGCTATGGTAATCAAAGAAAACGATGAGCAGCACTTTGAGTTTTGAACGACTTTATCGTGGTTTTTTCGGTACCGGCACTTTTTTGGAGCGCCATTCTCTTGATTGTTGAACAGTTTCGAAGTCAGATTCATACACCCACGTGTTGTTATCTAGTAAAGATGCGTTTAATGTATGTAGGCTGCTCACACACGTTGTCAAGCATCTCTTTTTTACCTCTTACTTAGTAGATTCTCCAAAGTTTCAAGTCTTTTGGCAAGACTCTAAGATTGAAACGCTTCGTACCAAAAACATTAACCAAAATGTTAAGTCTTCTGGATCGAAAAGTAGAAATTTCTGCTATCTCTCTAATGATAACGGGACAATTTTCAAGCACGGCTTTCTTAACTTTTTCGCTGTTATCGAACTCGTATCAAACACGTTTTCGAAGACTCTAGAACTGAAACGCTTCATACCCGAAACATTAAGAACATTATTCGAAAGAAATGTTGAAATTTTCTGCTATCTATTTCGATGTTATCGAACCGGCATGAGTCAAGTTTTCGATGACGTCATGACCTCTCCTGAATATTTTGTGCCACTCGGACCAGTTCGAGTCAAATTTGTTCAGATGTTATAAGGATATTTCTAATGGTGGTGGTAAACTTGGCTAACTTTCGTCAACAAGTATCTTCTAAAACTAACTATAGAAGCAGCTGTGTTTCGAACTCCATGCCAACAATTACAGTTACTTTGTCAGAAATCGAAATTCATGCTATTTTTTGAAAAAACCTTTAACCAGATTTGCCTGATAAATTTAGAAAGCATTCGTAATTTTCATATTATCTTTTCCGAAAGCCATCTGACTTTAGCCCATTTAATTGCCACAAATAAATTCAAATTTTTCTTGACAACTTTTCTCTGCAAATTGCTGCTCTCACAGTTGTCATCCTTCGTTGCTATGCATTTCCGTTTCACGTGGGTGAATTTTATTTTGTATTTCTGTCCTACTTCCAAATTGCATGGCGAAACTTTTGCCAGCATTTGTTTGTGCAATTATATGTATATATGTATGCGCTGCTCGTGCGTGCAACAACACAGATGCGAGAGTAGGTGTGTTGAAAGCGGGTGTTGCTGTCAGCATTTAGCACAGGACTGTAATATCAGCAAGGTCATCCATCTAGCCAGCCTTTCAACGCATTCGAGTGGAGTATTTATTATGCATGTGTAACTATATTCATATGGGTATGTATGTGTGTTTATATGTAAATATGTTTTTATGTATTTTTGCTGCTATGTGTGTGTGTGTGTATGTGAATTGTATAGTAGTTTGCACTCCGCACGCATTGCCATTCCCATTTACTTGCCGACCAAAAATAAAAACCAAAAGATTGAAAGCCAAAATGTAATAACAACAACAACATGGTTGTGTACTAAAATGCAAATGAAAATAACTGTAATTCAGGATGTAAAATTCTTTGTGACGCAAAATATGCAATGTCCTTTGCAAGCAATTTTGATTCACATTTTATGGAATGCCCAGACAGGCGCAAACGCACACTCACACTCACCCACACACCAACACATACATGCACGTATATACGTGCATGCTTTTACCCGAGTGTATATTAAAGACTTTTGGGCGAAGCAAGCGACATAGTGCCAGCAGTGATTATGCCGGATTTGCTTTATATACATATATACATATATAATTCTATATCTATATACCTATGTTTGTGTGTGTGTGTGTTTGCGTTTGCTTTTTGAAGTGTTGACTTGGTTTACATTTCATTTGTAGTTAATTCCGTTACTCGTACTAAATCAAAATTCAGTCTCAGCGCTTCAAAGGTTCAAATGCGAGATTGATGTTTTGCACGTGAGTGAAGATTACTGGAAATGTGTCTGTGTGTGTGTGTCTGTGTTGAGATTTATGCACTTTTGAATGGCAAGCGAGAAAATTTTAATGTTGACAAAGTGAAAACGGTAAAATTTGTTGTTGTTGATGTTTAGAGAATTGTTGCATGTTGATTTCTGACTCTTTTTGCGACTGTTTCTAAACTGACTTCGATCCATTTATATGAACCCAACTAAATCCCACTTGAGGCCACTGACTCTGAATTTCGTTAGTAAATTTTAATAATTTCGACTCGTTGTTGGATCGTATATCTTTCCAAGATGAAATGGAAAACCTTACTGAAGAGAAATGTTAATGGAGCGGGAAAAAATGTGGCGTCGCTTGCTGTCCCTATCGGTCTACTTTTGTAGTGTTCTACTGAATAACCGTGTATTTTAAAAACAGCAAATTAGATGCTCTCTAAGTAGACTGAAGTACAAGTAAGTACCGTACAATCTGTTCAAATTTTACTCCGATTTTGGCTGACAAAAAAAGTTTTTCAAAAGATTAGGTTCCTGATCCTAAATTTTACCAATTTTCCATGCACTTGTTATAAGCCTCGTTTGAGAAAGCCTTCAATGCCTTCAGCGAATTTTGCTTTTCTTCGGTTCAGCTAATTTTTGGAGCGCCATTCAGAAGATTATTGGACGTCATATTCATAAATCCACGTTTCGTCACCAGTAATGAAGAATATAATGTCCTCAGCTCAGTTTTCACACAACTCTTTTACGACATCTACTCGATGTCGTTTTCGCAAATATTAAAGCATTTCTATTTTAATCTAGACTAGGACGCTTCATACCCAAAGTAATAACTGAAATGTGTTGAGTCGACACATAGGCGATGCTGAAATCTTCTATTATCCCTCTGATGAGTTTCCAACCATCCTTGCGGAAAGTCCTGCATTCAGGCCAGTTCTAACTTTTTACTATGAATTTAACGGTTTTCTTAAAAACTCGTCTCTTACACCATGAAAAACTAAGTAACCTTAGAATATCTTTCATCGGAGTTCAGCTAAATAGCTCCGTTTTATACAGGTACCTAGCAGTAGTACTGAATAACAAGACTAAATATAAGCATTTTGATATCTGAAAACCCATAAAAGCGCGAATGAAATTTTGCATCATGGGATCATTTAATGGAAAGCATACTTAATCACAAGTACCCTTAAAAGTCATCCAAATATATCTTGAAATCCTAAGATCAGACTTTTAATAAATAACATAATCACTAATAATAATGAATAATGATTAAATTCCATGATATCTCTCTTTCTTTGAATCTCTCACTAACCATTAAAAGAATAACACTGTCTTAAAGAATCCTTAATGATTAGTAAACACTCTCCTCTTTCCTGCCTCAAATTCCTGATGTACAATATATGTAAATATAAATATTTTTTTCTAGATTGATATGACTGTGTTTGACTTCTGTGCCAAATGTCTTATCAAAATAATCATTAGATTTTAGTATAAGATCCATTAAATTTTGTGTGTGGAATCAAAATTCTAATGTCAAAACGATTAGAATGTGAGAAAAGACCTCCGGTGATAATTGTTTGTCGCGAGCAAGTGTTTTTGGTTGGTGCAAATTATTCAAAGAGGGTTGAGAACGCGTTGGCGAGGAACAGCGACCAGGACGGCCATCAAAACCAACTGATGATCAACAAATAGATAAAATAAAGCAATTTCGGGAATCGACGATTAACACTAAGAGATTTTACTGGCATTGTTAGAATATCGGAGGGATCAGTTGAAACTATTTTAGAGATCATTTAAAAAGATCATACAGAAAAGTCTAAGCACAATGTGGTTCCAAAATCAATCAATTTTTTCGAAAACCAGCGTCGCAACGTCTCTGAAAAAATGCTTTCCGACTACCAGGATATTATGGAACGCATTATTACTGGAGCTAAATCTTGAATCTATATTTACGACCCCGAAATAGACGATTAATCGGCCGAATGTCATGGCGAAAGTGAGCCGAAGCCAAAAAACCACGTCAAAGCAGATTAAAATCAAGGTTATGTTGACAGGTTTCTTCGATTATCGAGGTGTGGTGTACTCCGAATTCCTTCCGATCGACCAAACTAACAACGAGGAATACTATTTGAGTAGTATGCGTCGTTTCCGCCAAGCTATTCATAAAAAGAGGTCGAAATTATGGGCTTTCGTGAGTTTTTTTTGCAAAATTTTCAATCAATATCGCGCCGCAACCACCATAGTTGCCTGATGTAACTCCGTGTGACTTCTGGCTATTCAGCAAACTCAAGCAACCGCTCCAGAAGAACCGTTTTAATGCAATTGAGTACGTTAAACGTGAATCGCTACGCGCATTGAAAGCTATTCCGGAAATTGATTTTAACAACTGTTTCGAGAATTGGAACAAACGTTGACACAAGTGTTTTTTGGGCCAAGGGGGATTGCTTTGAGAGAGAAGAATAAATTAAGAATGTGAGATTCTGAAAAATTGTTTATATTTTATGCTCACAGCAGATCGTTTTCTGATTTACCAATAATGCTCTAATCCTGTGGTTGGCTTTCTAATTTGGCGTTGTTAGTATTAAAAATGATTTGATCAATATGTTTGAGAAAATTTTCACTGGATAGTAGCTTCGAAGAGAAACGTCATTCCGACCTTTTTTGGCTTATATATAAAGGATTTGTTAAAAAATAACGGGAGTTTTAAAAACAAAATCTCGAAAGCATCTCCGAAGAGCGATCCTAATTCCGATCGATGTGTATCTCTTTCTTTCATTGTTTTTTACTTTATTTCATTAAGATGATTCTTCATTTGGTTGGTACAGTAACAGAAGCTACAAAAAGGTATTGAGAAACCATTAAATGACCCTCTTAACACTGTTTTTGTACAAAAGAAAAAACAAAGTACTTTATTAAAATGGTTTCGAAATCTCTTGTTCTTGGAAGTAATCTGCGAAAACTATTAATATGTACGATTTTGACGTAAGACTCGGTATGTTTAGCGGTTTCTTTTTCAGTAGATCGTTGGATGTGTGATATATGGTAGATTAACATAATAGTGTATGGTAGTGTTGTCATATGATAGTATCATTACGTCTCTGAGAGATAAAGAGGAAGAGCAGACCTCACCGAAATTATTTATTCAGCTTGGAAACGAGAAAAATCGTTCAATTAATGTCCAGAAAGTAAAAGTTGAAGCATTTCCCCGTACTTCTTTTCCTTAGCTAATCCACTAATCCACAATTTTGTTGAATTGGTGCAGCAACTTTCGACTTTGCCTTATCTACACAGCTAGATCTATGGCGAGAGTGCGCAGGAGAGAAAACCTTTTCAATTCTTCACTACAGGCTACAGTAAAATTTTAGAAAACACTCACATGTATTAGTATTTGTGTAACCTTTCATGTTTGCTGTCAGTTATTTAGCATATCACTTGTTGTTGTTATCCTTGCTATAAAATTTCCTGCTCCCCCGGCCCTCACTTGCAGCATGCGTTTGGTGAATTTCGCTCTTCAACTTGTAATCTGCCCGTCGGCATGTCGTTATTTGCATAGCAAAAATATTCTTTTGCAACACATTTTTTCGCAAATTCTATATGATGTGGTAAATAATTTCTATATGCATCTGAATGCGAGTTATTTTTGCTACTTTCACATAACGGAAGAAAGCAGCATAAAGCGCAACGCTTGCATGCATCCCTGTACTTAGTATTAGAGCGCATAGTGAAAATTGCACGGAATTTCTATTTTTCACTCTCCACCGAGAACACTACAACCCCCTTCGTTCCAGCGGCTGCGGCACGCTCCGCCGCTGTAACTGCATCAAATAGCAAATAGTAATGCTTAGTTTAAATTGCATATTGTCTGTAAATATGCTGAGAATTTTTAATTAACATGAGTAAAATTTGTATGCAAGTCAGCGATGGCTGGGAAATCGCGGCAAAGCGAACTTTTTTCCTGCCGAGGCGAAGAGTCGCAGCTGATACTAATCGTATGTTGGAACGGGTTTGCAATTTTCATTTGCAATTTACGGTGTTTGGAGCGAAAATAAGCAAAGTCAGAAGCCGAAAACTGTAGGAGAGAGCACGTACAAATGAGCAGTGCAAATCAGTTTTCGATTATTTGCATTTGGGCTTGTGTAGAATTAAATAATTAATTAATTAGGAAGCAAGTTGGTTCGCTTAGTTTCAAATAAAGCGCTTCCGGTGTTGTAAATCTTTTACTTTAATTTGTGTTCGCAAAAATAAAATTATTTTCTGAGACTCAATTTTGACTATATCATGCTCTCAACACACTGAGGCAACAAGCTTCCATTAGTTTCGAAATTCCTTAGCGTAAGAGCCTTAAGAATCTGGGTAGTATCAATTCATCATCTGAGGGATGTTGACTTGTCGACAGTCGTTGTTCCCATATAAATCTGCGCTTTTCTTGCAACGGTTGAGGTCCATACTTCTTAAACTCTACCATTATATTAATAAACGCAAAACCGGCAGCATTATGACAAAGAAAAGAGTATATAATAAATCTTTTTACTAGAAAGATAGTTCTGGCTGATTTCCTTTTCCACACCTTTCATTTGAAATTTAACCTAAATGGAAATCTAGGATAGAACATAAATGGAGTAGAGTCGACTATTCAACCGTAGTTTCTCAAAAAATTCTTTAACATGATTTCTGGCACCTAGAGCTATCGCTGTAGTCTATAATTTGATTACAAGTAGCTCTGCATCTGCTGACCATAAGGAGTGTTGTGTCGCAGTGAAGAGAAAACTGCCTACCTCGAAACGTTACAACGATAACAACACGTGTGGAATGAGATAGGTACCGAGAATCGAAGACGTAAGCGAGACGCATGCAGACAAAAAAAAAAGAGGCCGAAATAAAAATACGGCGGTGAAGAACTGATAAGGAGCATGCATCAGAAAAAAGGAAGACCCCACAATCTACGTCGACTACCGTGGGATAAGCCTCTTCAACAACGCACATAAGGTTCTTATTGTGTGAAGGATTATAGCCCATCGTCAACAAACCGATTGGACCTTATCAGCGTAGCTTTAGATCTGGAAAATCAACAACCGACCAGATATTCACCATGCGCCAAGTTTTGGAAAAGACCCGTGAACAGAGAATCGACACACACCACCTCTTCGTCGATTTCAAATCTACTTTTGACTGCACGAAAAGGAGCTGCCTTAATGCCACTACGTCTGAATGCGGTATCCCCGCAAAACTAATACAGATGTGTAAACTAACGTTGAGCAATATCAAAGGCTCTGTCAAGATCGGAATGACCTCTCCGAGACGTTCGATACCGAACAAGATTTCAGACAAAGCGACTACCTGTCGTGCAACTTCTTCCATCTACTCCAGGAGAAAATAATTCTGCAGACTTGAATAGAGAAGGCACAATCTTATATAAGAGATGATATCGATATTATTGATCTCAAGAACTGCGTCGTTAGTTCTGCTTCTAGTACACGTGGGCAAGACGAAATATCTCCTGCCACCAAGCAAACAGTCGTGGCACTCGCGACTTGGCTCCCGCGTCACTGTTGACAGTCATAGCTTCGAAGTCGTAGATAATTTCGTTTATCTTGGAATCAGTATTAACACCAACAACAATGTCAGCCTCGAAATCCAACGCAGAATAACTCTTGGCGACAGGTGCTACTTCAAACTGAGTAGGCAATTGAGAAGCAAAGTCCTCTCTTGACGAACAAAAATCAAACTCTTTAAGTCACTCATTATTCTCGTCCTGCTATATGTTGCAGAGGCTTGGACGATGACAACATCTAATGAGTCGATGTTACGAGTTTTCGAGAGAAATGTTCTGCGGAAGATTTATGGTGTTTTGCGCATTGGCTACTGCGAATACTGCTTTCGATGGAACGATGAGCTGTACGCGTTATACTACGCCATTGACATAGTTCAGCGATTTAAGAGACAGGGTCTGCGATGGCTGGGTCATGTCGTCTGAATGGATGAAAACACTCCAGCTCTGAAAGTATTCGACGCAGTACTCGCCGGGAGAAGCAGAGGAAGACTTCCACTCCGCTAAAACATCAGCTGAACGTAAGAATCTTGACGAAGTTGTCGGCGTCAGGTTAATTATGGAACACACTGAAGCCTGCATGCCTATATTGGTAGCAATGTTGATTTTTAACACTCTAAATTTAAACAGACGCTAGTGCATGGCACGGTTAGACAATTTCGAAAGTCAGATATTTTTTGTAAGTCCTTCTGTAGGCCAGACCATTTCAATATTCTTGAGGAACTTCTTACCACTAACTCACTAATCGTTAAGTCAAGACTGGATGTGGAATGCCTAACTTCAAACTCAATGTCACCGAGTCACTTGGTGTTAACTGCAAAGCAACATCCTGGCTAGTCTCGCTAGAGTAGTTTGTTAAACGGATCGATGCTTCGCTTTCTTCGTAGGTTTTGCTATTGGATAATTGGGATTCGATGGGAACTTGGCCAGTGCTAAGTTATCATTAGTTCTTGCGCTTTCGCAGATCATTTTGGCACTAAGCGAAGAGCAAGCTTAGTAAGCTCTTTTATCTCAACAAGGTTCACCTTACAATAGTTGTAGGAATTTTAACTGTACACCGTTCTCTCGGGTTTCATGTAGTAATATTGAACATTTTACCCTGTCCTAGCTGCATTTGCTGTTTGGAAGAATACGAAGTAAAAACATTTCCCGACATAAAGGCTTAAACACTTCAGCCTTCACATATATAATATATCCATATCTGAAATATCGCTGAGCTGGTAGGAACATCTAAGAAGAGAAGTTCAATTTTGTGGCTACACATAAGACTGTGTATATGTAGTAGTCAAAATGTGATCCCCATCATAAGATCAGCGTTGAACCTAACCTAAGCCAACCTCGGCAACCGACTTCTGATGCACAAAAAATAATAGAAGGCTTTGATAATGTTTTGAAAAAACAGTATACACTTTTAGCTAATAATCATCTGACATTAATGTCTTTAAAGTCCTCTACCACCAGCGTTGTTTTCACTATTATATTCGGATTAGCGCTTTTAGAAGAATGCGAAAAAATGTTTGTTAACCCAAATATATAAATATCCCATGAAACGTACGTAACCTATTCAGTTAAAATCCTAAAGATTTTGAGCCTCCAGGTTCTACTAAAGCTTTCGGTGGATTTATCAGATATTAATTTTTTAATATATTACCAACCAGAAGCAATAACAATGATCCCTCACAAAACTCCTAAATACCTGAATCTTCCCTGAGGTTAACCCATAGCTACCGTAACTGTTTGTCAACAATTAACTGTAAGCCTAAACGTCGACTATTCAAGCTCCAACAAATCGTTCCACTAATTTAAAAATTGATCAGCTAATAAAGCTTAATCCCGGCATATGCTTAAGCACGTAAAAAACATATTTACAGTTTGAATTTTTCTTTTGGTAATTATTGCAAAATATTTATGCACCGATTTTCCTTTTTTCAACACCTTCTACTACTCGCTTTTATGCCGTGTTATCACTTTACTTGTTGCGGAGGTTATTTTTGCCAATTTCGCCTCACTTGCTTCCGTTTCCTTAGCGAACGCCAAACAGGATGTTGGACATTTTCACTGACGACGGACAAGTACGTTATGAAGCAATAATAAACACCACTCGCACGCTCGCGGGCGGAGTAACGAAAAGTAGCATGAACTTAACTGTAATATATTCGCAAGCTAAGAAATAACAAGAATATAATAAAAACGCACACATACATAGCCGTTACTTATATTGAATTACATATTTATGTGCGCACGAATTGGTTGCAGTTGGAGCTTCTCAGTAGTGTGGACACATCCTTCAAGAAAATTTTACAGCAGTTTGACTCATGGGGGACATGAGTTCACGAGTAGAGTAGTAGTAGTAGAGGGGAACTACTTAGTAATTACGTATAAAGCGGGTAGTTTCTGTAGTTTCTGTTAATTTTTTGGTGTTGTATGATTTGGTATATATTAATACGAAATTGCTTCGTTTTTGATACAAATTTTGTTAGCTAGAGTACGAAATATATGAGTATCGCCTATACATCTTAAAGACAGTCGCACTAGAACTAGAAATAAATAAAAATTTTACGAGTATATGCCCAAATATATGGGTAGCCCTCAAACCTCTTAATGATGGGCTTTCGAAAACGAAAAAAAATAAAACAGAATTAACGTGTATCCTCCAAAATAAATGAGTCTCTCCCAAACCTCCTAAGTATGATTTTTTTAGAACAAGAAAAAAATAAGAAAATTCTAAGCGATCTCGGTAATCTAACCTTTTCCAGACTTTCTTTATTTTGATTACCCGATGAATGTTTCTTTTCAAGGCCTCTCATAGCTTGCATACAATCACACTACCTACCAATATTGAGAAGCTCAATACCCTAGTTTTCTTCCCCATATTTTTTGAATGACTATTCACCATTGTTCTCGCGATCGACTTCAGAAAGTTTTCGGTTTCTAATAGTTTTGTTATTATACTAGCTTAGTTTAAGAAATGTTTATGATTGGAGTCCTTGGTCGGTTATCACTCCAGAACAGTTTTAAAAAAGTATACCTCAATGCTTTAAGAACAAGTTTCTGCCTTTTCTTTTTCATTGGAACACTTTCTTTGTAGATCTAATATTGGTAGATCGCCGCAAAGAAGAATACGAGTTCTGATTGTCGATTTCAAGCGAATCGTTTGTCGAATATATTGATATCAAGAAAATTGATTTGGATTGAAAGTCCGAATCTATGATCAGACATATTTCGATTGTAAATCTAATCTAGGTCTTCAACATGTTTCCATGGTATAGAACTCTTTGATGCAAAGTTTACCATTTCTACCGATAATAACAACTTACGCGCGGTATGGCTCTTCCCGATTTTACTAATAAAGTACTCGAGGTCCTTATAGTTTGATTGGAGCTCTGATTGAGCGGTTCGAAACAGTTACGATAGAGGGTTGTCTACATGACGTATAGAAGTCAGGGTCTGTTGTAGAGTTTAAAAGTACAAATTAATTTTCATCTATTGTTCTCACTTTCAGGCTTAAATTGAGAACTTATTTTTCGAGCGCTTCCATAGATTCGGGATGTCATTAGTTTTAAAGACCTCTTTTGAAAAATATTTCTTAGCTTTGAGTTTCACTTGACTCTCAGTTTATGAACAATCATCAATTACTGTCGATACTTTTAGGTAGTGCCGTTAATTGTCTATACCTCACTCCGCAATGAAAGTTGTTATTCTCGATAAGAGAGCGCATAAGTTCTCTCTGTTTACTCCTGAAAAATTTCCTGTGATATTATAAAGTTTTAACAGCATACTCTTAAACCTGTTACAACTAAACTTTCAACCTTAAACACAATTACTTTCTCTCCTTTAGATATTGCCACAATTCTAAGTAAAATCTCACCGCTCTAGTTCTAATTTCCCAGCAGGTCCTTTATAATGTGCTGGTTGTTGTATTTATTAGCATGCAATTGTGTTGTCATGACGCAGAGATGAGAGGAAAACTGTAAACAACGTCAACACACACCCACACAGCGCAGGCAGCAAAAGTATTCTCTATGGCTTTGTTTGCAATATCGAACAGTTTGTTCTAATAATGTTTCCGTTTACATTAGAGCGTACGCGAATATTGCAATATTGTCCAACAACTTATGAAGCTTTACTATGCAACAATGCAACAAGCGTAAGCAAGCCAATGTGCAGCGAGACGATGGACTTGACATATACCTACACATAAACAAATTTTCTATACTGCACCCCTCTCTCTCTGCTGACGAACGCCGTGCCATTGATCTGGCTTTTCATATTCTATTGTGTTTGTATTCTTGGAAATATGCTTCTTTAGACAAAATGGAAACAAGCAATCTTTATTTCATAGTATATTTGTAGTAACCGAAGAAGCGGGTGAGAAATTATTAAGCTGATGGTATGAGATGGGTTTGGTGCAAGCGCTTGAAGAAAGTTGAATTTGAGAAAAAGTAATACGGAATTTTTTAATGAAAGCAAAAACTTTCGTTTAAATGGAATCGAACCCTAAACCCTTTATACAAGTATATAGCCTTCTTTGCAACAGAATGGACGTAGTAGGGTAGTGAAAAGATATGCCGAAAGGTTAATAGGGGCACCACGCAGGGTGGAGTACATTCCTCACAGCTTTGAGTCTCGGTAGTTAATGTCCTACCTACACTGACAGCAAAAACTGACAAGTCTATTCTTATATGCTGAACGCATAGAGAGCGACACAGTTATGTTGTCGTGCAGCTGTCTTCTAACTGTGCCCTTAAGAACGTGTGTATTTTAACATTTGACAGATGTTGCTTGAAGTCTGTTGCTCTCTATGTGTTCAGCACATTATGGTTATAGAAAATTTCTAAATGCCATTTACCAGTTAGCCGAAGGGAACTAAATAAGACTGAAAAATTTTTATTTACTAGGAGTCATAAGATCCCAAACGTACCTCTGCTTTCTTTCGAAGGTTCACGTCTTCCATTTGTTGATAAGGGTAAATATCTAGCCCTTAGTCTTAATAAATATCTTTTATGGAGGTGAAAATTGAGGATATCGAAAGAAATACATCGCTTGTCTTATATTGTTGTAGAGGAGCTATAGGGAAAAGGTGAGGACTATCATCAATGGTAGTATTTTGGCTATAATGTTCTATGGTGTATTGGTCTCGTGGTGCAACGAACAGGTTAGACTTGCTAAAAAACATTAAGCTCTCAACGGCATTTCCGGTGCACTACGAACTGCACCAATAATAGCACTTAATGCCATGATAAGCAAAGCAACTGCCGTCACAGCCAAAGTTAGCTCTAAGTCTCATGGAGCTGGGTAAATGTACGGATCTAAACAAGGACGAAATTTTCTCCTCCTTCAGCAGCATTCCTGAAAACTTAGATCACAGCGTTGCAGAGGCCATTCGTACAGGCTTTTCTCTGCTCACATACTAACGAGGAAGATGTGAAAGGCGAGCAGTTACTGGAGAAGAGGCGCAATAAATGACAAAAAGCTCCTTACATAACCGCAATATTTCACGGATAAATAGAAGCTGGGAGGGAAGACGGGAAGGCGAGAATTTTAACTTCCAGCTTCTATTTATCCATGAAAAACATCATTGCGCCTCTGTACGGAGGTCTCCGCCAAACTTAGCTTTAAGATACCGAAGCTCTGTAGTGTTTTTAAAACAGAAGTGGCTGCTATCAAGGTGGCGTAAGGCGAACTGCTACGAAGTGCAGCCTCTTTCGGCGAGGAGAGCATACACTCCGACGACAGAGCGGCAATACTAGTGTTGAGCTCGGCGTTCTAAGCTGTCCTAGTGTAGTCTCTGTTAGGAGGGACTTCTTAACCTCACCTAACATAGACTTTAAGGGAACTATACTAAGTACGAATTTTCTTTTAACTAAGCTTTATTCTTGCCCATATTTACAGCATGTTCATGGAAGGAGAGTCAATTTGATCATTCAATTATCATCAATGTGTTATTAAGCAGTCTTCATATCTCATTTATACGCAAGTTAAAAGCTTAAATAATTTTATAGCAGAAGAAATATTTTGCTTAATTGCAATTTCAACCGCATTTATTATGCCTTTGAGCTCAGCTTTAGCTTCAGTATACTTAAAAACATATGTGTTTGCATGCACTGATGCCACATGAATCAATTCGTAGGGTGGTCCCAAATATAAGAAAAAAAAAATTTCATTGGAATTTTTTTCATTTGCGTTGCAGAAGGGATAGTTGAGTTCCCAAACTTTTTCCAAACTACGCATTACCTATATACGAGATATAAATTATTTATATAATTATTTATACCCCTAAAGAAATATTATCAGCTTTTGTGCTTCTGTCACCTGCCTTGAGCTCCTCTCTAAACCGTAATTATATTTCGCCGTGTAAAACCCAATTTAAATGCCTTTACTACGAATATCTGTTGTAGAACTTGATGTGCCACCCTAATGTGCATATACACATATGAACATTTCACGCAAAACTCAACAATGCTAGATTGTTGTTATTAATTAAAAGTAATAATTGCAAATAAATTAAAATGCAATAAATAAATTGCGGAACGAACAAAAAGCGAAGTTTGATTGAGTTCTGAGAGTGAAGGTGCGGTAAAAAGAGGCAAAACCCTGAGTGGAAAATTATTAACGCTGCGTACAACTGGAATAATTTACTTGACGAAAAATAGTCTTTTTTGAAATTTGGTCAGATGAGCATAAATTCTTAAATTATACGAATATAGACTCGTATGACTTTTCCTTCAATTCAGAAGAGAAAACATCTTACATTTTTTAACTTTTTTACATTTAATTTAAAATAAAAGAATTATAATTTTAACTAGATCTAAAATTCAATTACCTGTGTTGAAAATCCCGAAAATTTTCGGGATCCCGAAGATCATTTGCATGAAAATTTTTTTGTATTTCAAAGTAAATGTCACAATTCTGAACGCGGGAATTACTGAATATGAGCATAATTTAACAGATTCAAAAACTTGCACAAAAATTTAAATAAAAAATTGTACTTTTTGGGACCACGATAAGTTGTCTCTTTTGCTTAAGTTGAGTTTAAGTTTTTTGTTTTCAAGTTGAATCTTTTGCTTGAGTTGAGTTAAAGTTTTACTGTATTTATTAGATTATTAGCAATAACAACACTCACAATAAATTCAATTCATAATGTGCTAAAACTTTTCGGGATCTCGAAATCTCAATTCGGCAATATTATTAAAAAATATGTTGCCCTCAAAACATTTTTATTTCTTTAGATATATAAAATTTTAATTTTTAAATTTTTTTCGACTGAAAATTTAAGTTTGATCAACATATATGTACATATGTATGTACTCGTACAATGTACATACTTACGTACATACTTAATACTATGCTTAAACTTAAAATACTGTCACTGAAATCTATACAACATTGAAATACTACCAACTAACCAATGTAAAGTAACTCAATAGTAAGTTTTCGGGATCCCGAAATTTGATTAAAAAATCCCGAAATATTTATAATACTTTGGGATTTCATAAAAAAATACCGAAATATTTTTAGTACTTCTGAATCCCGAAATTTCATACAAAATCCCGAATTAGTTTTGGTACCCACGTAAATAACTTTAGTAATATAAAATTTAAATATTAGAACACTTTAAGACACATTTCATCAATTTGACCCACTTATCAAATGCGGTCAGTTACGTTTCCACAAAATTTCAATGCAAAGTAATTCACAAATATTTCCACAAAATAACATGTCCACTTTATCAATCAAATTGATAATCTCCATATTTTCCACATCGTTGAAACACACACCTACATAGTATACATATTTTTGCCATCGCAACAGCAATAAAGGAAGGCAGCAAAAACGACTATTGCATTTCCGTTAACAATGGCAACACTGCCAACAATACGAAGCGACAACAATGGGAATAAATCAGCCACAGGAACAGCAACATTGAGTCGCCGTCAATGCCAACTACAGTCAAAGCATGAAAGAAATAAAGAATAAATGCAAAAAAAATTAAAAAAAAAACGAGTACCAACAACAACGGCAATATGAGTTGAAAAAGACAATCGAATAAATATGGAAAAAACACACCGAACACAAAGCGCGAGGTGCCGAGAGAAAAAGTGCAAACGTTTGTCGCCCGCACAATGCGAACTCAACCATCGAAACCGATGTGTCAGAGCCGGCCAGCAAGCGAAAGTGAAATTTTTAGCTTTTTTCGTTGTTCTTCACTGTTATCGCAATTTTTACTCTCGCTCTTTTTTCTAAAAACGCGAAGTTTTCCTTTGTAGCCACGCTTTTTATGCTCACTCTCATTGTACTGCTCTTTCTGCCGATTTGTATTCGCCGGCGAACTCAATTGATGAATATTTCTTCATTCAAAATTTAATCTTTTAATTTAAGTGCAGAAATCTTAATTTCAAACAGACGTCAGTGTTGATTTAAGTATACAATATTACAGTTATAAGTATATATCTGCTTTTATTTCATGTTAACTCGCCGTAAACAATTCAATGGTCGTTTGCTAATCTCTCTGCGGTTTGCTAATAAATCATTGACCATAATTATTGCGGTGTTTGTAGATTATACACTCGTTGTCAGCTGAGCGCTTCGCTTAATGTCTAACGTTGCACCGCCATAACCTTAAATTGCGCCCTGCTTTAGTTCTTTAAATTCCAAATTTAAGCTTGAGATTTTTCTACCTATAAATTTTCAATTTTTAGGAAGGCAGAGACTGTAGGAAAGTTTTCAAATCCGCACTCTTTGTGAACTTTTCGCACCTTTGCACAATCCATATAGTGAAATAGAGTAGCAAAAAAACTGTTTAAATTGAGTTAAAATGAGATATATAGAGGTAGACTTCTAACAGCTCATCCCCTTAAATACCTAAAAACGTTCAACGTTACGGTTATGGAAATTTATTTTGTATGAAAAAAGTAGATGAGAACACAATGTGGCAAGGTAGTCTTGGCAGCGATTGTGAACGAATCACTGGCCTCTTAGCTTACGTAAGGGGAATGAAAAGAAGTCATCCGGTGCTAAATCAGGGCTGTAGGCTATACGGTGGATGACTGATCAAATCGAAGTTTTGAATCTTATCAGTCGATGTGTGAGAGCTCGCATTGACGCATTGAAGAGTGATGCATCTTCGGCGGTTGGTCTCCTGCTTTTTTGAAGGACCACTGGCAAACAAGTGGTAGTGTACCACCTAGAATTTACTGTTCTGCGTTGTTCTAATGATATGGTTGCGACATGATCAGCCTTTCCAAAACACAGGCAACCACATGCTTGGAAGTGCTTCATGTACGTACAACCTTTGTTGATTTCAACTCCATACGACTGTATAGTATATGCGAAAGTTCACGATGCCTTACTTATCACGGTATCATAGATGTGTTTCGAAGTACCCCTACCTAATTTTTGTAACATTTCTCTTGACTAATCGTCACATATTTTTTTGAGCGATCGACAAATTGTGTGGGGTCCAATGTGAACAAAGATTTTTAATGATAATAATCGCGCGAAAATGTTTGCGATTTAACTGCATTTTTTGCTGAGATGAATATTTTAAGTTACTGTCAACTGACTATGTATTCCTCAAAAAAATGCTGAACTTTATAAAGTTGTGAGTTGCAAGATTACAACACTAGAGTTGTCAAATCTCAAATTATAAAAGCCAACCGACTTTACTTCATCTCATTACTCAAAAAAAAAAACATAATTAAAAGAAATTATTTTGAAATTATGGAGAAATGGAACTGGCTTTCCTAAATCAAAGTCCCTAAGAGGAACATAACATAACATAAGGAACTGTATCTTCGCATTTTCGGAACACATTTAAACGCGAAAAGGGATGAGACCCCGATGAGTTCTGCTACGTGCAGACTCCTAATTGTATCAAGCTGCTGCAATTAAATCATAAACAGTTGAGTCGCCAACTTCGGGTCCCATTATAGGGTCTGCGAAACTCAGCAGGGGGTATACCAACCTAAAAACTTAGTTTAAAACTCGAATTCTTTAATCTAAGTATAACGAAGCAGCTATACTTAGCTGTTCCAGGTTTCCTCTTTGTATTTTTATGTGTTCCAGGCTCACGAAAGACATACTCACTGTTAGGACAGTCGTGCAATTGCAACTGTATAGCCTATTGCGCACTAAGTCCACTCACAATAATATCGTCCATGACTTTTTCGCCTGCAATAAATACCAAGCTTTATTTATTTATTTACACTTTGTTATACAATATTGATTTAAAAAAATGCAAACAATACATTTCCGAGTGCACGATATTTATTTTCTTTTCAAACGCCGCGCTCTGCACAGCCCTTCAATCAATGAATGCGACAACTTTTGTCCTTTGTTTCCTCATTAAAAATTCAGTGGTTTCATTTTTCACACTTTGACTGCAAGTGGACAGCGGTGCTGGCGCGTAGGTGTGAACACAAGCGACGCGCTGCACTGACGGCAACCAGTCAGCCAGCCAGGCGGGCAGGGAACTAGCGTGCGCATTGTGGCATGCTGTGGCGCGCTGTGCTGCTGACGACCGGCAGTGGCGTTCAAAACTATGCGCCTGTCAGCGCGACATATGAGAGCTCAATTTGTAGATGTGCGTGTGTGTGTAGTTGCTGGTGAACATGCATGTGCTGTAGCACCTCGTCATACACCTAAAAAAGTGGTGACTGAAAACAATATATAGTTATAAACTAGACTACACGCACGCATACAAACAACACAAACTAAAATATGTGTGTTTCTAGAAAATTTCTGCTGTACAAAGCGTATGCAACACAAACTTATTGAATAACACAAATAACAGATGTTGGCAGGGAAAGTGCGACGCATTGTGTCCTTGTGCTCTGGCTGCTAGTAGCTGCTCATGACACTCGCACACACACACACTACACACCTTGAGCGCCGCTCATTGACTTCGTCCTGTGTCATTTTATCCTGAATCTGCTGTGCTAAGGGAATTGTTAGGTGAACGTACAAGCGATCGAGCGCTTCACATGTGGACGCCTCGGTGTTCGACATGAACGGACGCAGGGGGCAGGCGAACACGCTGACATACTATACATGCGTGTGTTTCTAATGCTGCTCACCCTTGTTGTTGTCAGTCAACACGCTCGGGGGGACACGTGTGCTGGAGAGTGAGAGTGTGAGTGCGAATGTGAGTGTGTGTGCCTTTAGATATCTATCGATGAACGACGTGATGTGAGAAGGCCCGTAGAGGCACATATGCTCGGCAGGAAAATGCAGTAGTTCTCAATTTATTCGATTCGGAAGTAAAGCTAGTAGCTGTTAGGTAAAGATATTAGGAAAATAACTTGAGGAGTTAGGTTAGTCTATAACATCTAAATTTGCTTTCTGAGAGTAAGGAACTAGAAAATATTGGAATTACCTTTTTCAATAGAGTCTCTGCGGATGAAATTGATTCTACAAATTTGATATCTGAAATACAACCAACTTCGGAGTTTTAATAATTAAAAAACTTAACCGAATGCTTCGACATTACAGCTACATTTTTGCGACAAATTCCGTTTTTTTTTTTGTTCAAAATAGTTCTCATCAAGGGTGATACATTGATTATACTCCAACTTTTCGATATCATTTTTGTAGAACGATTTGTTCATTGCTTCAAAATAGACCTCAGTTTCGGGGATCACCTCTTCATTCGACGAAAATTGTTCGCAGCGAGCATTCTTTTGATATCTAAAGTCCGAAAATGGTCGCTGGGGGTCAGATCTGAAGAATACGGTGGATGCCGAAGCAATTCGAAGGACAGTTCATGGAGTTTTGGCATCGTTTTAATGGACTTGTAACACGGTGAATTGTCCTGGCGAATCAGAACTTTCTTTTTCTTCAAATGCGGCCGTTTTGTTCTTCCCTTTTCAAGGTTGTCAATAAAAATTATTCCATACGCATCCCAAAATCCCAACATACGGACGTCGTAACCTTACTAGGCCACTATTGCGTTTTTCCACACTTTGGAGCGCGTCATCGTGTGCAGTTCACTCGGATGACTATCGATTAAACATCGGATTGAAATGGTAGAGCCATGTTTCGGTTCGGTTCAATCCTTGATGGTTGATTTTTCTGGAGCAGTGCCCAGAAACTGATCATCAGACGAAGTTTTTGCTTCAACTGTATTTTTTCTCTTCAAGAAGAAATATTTTATCGACTTCTTTCTATCCATTCCTTTTATCAATATAAAGTTGGTTAAGTGACATAATTTTGAAGTGCTTTTTGAAGGTTAGGGCTAACCAAACATCATATGGATTTAATTCTTGTAGCGCCTTCTATGTACCAGGCCGTGAAATTTTCAGTTGGCCTATAACTTTAAACCAAAAACATGTCTAAATATTTAGGCCTCCAAGAACTGAGGTCGCCATTTTCTTGCGCAGTTGACAATCTCTGAGAAAATCGGGGTTAGACATGTCTTAAGAAACAAAGTCCAAGTTAGTGTATGTTCTTACGATAGGACCCGTTCCTGAGTAGTACTCGGAGTCAGCTGATATGTAAAAGCTTTATTCAAAGTGTCTCATCCATTTCAAAATAAGCTTAAAACTATATAAATCCTCCAATTGTTACTAAACGTTGTCCGAATTCTTCGAAATTACAAAAGTACTGAACTAGAAACATCTCTACCTAGTACTCTTTTTCCAACAGGGTATCTAAACGAAAATACCATACATGTATGTATGTACACATGTTTATACACACATATCTGCATCCACATCAGTCCACAAGCACTCATCGCATATGAGTTAGTGGTATAAATACCTCAGTGTCCTTATCCTTATCACTGTTACCTTTTTCCGCTCTCTTACCGGCATCGCTGTGTGTGTGTCTATGTTTTAGTGTGCGTAAGTGAGAGTGAGAGTGCGCGTGTGCGTTTGTTGGCTTGTGTGCTGTGGTTACTGTTGTTAGTGCCGCCGCCGCTGCTGTGCTGCAATGTTAAAGGCGATCAATTATCCATAATTAGCCAAAAATGCCCCTGAAGGCTGTTAATTAGCGCAACAAAGATAATCAGAAGCCAATCAGCTCTTTGACCAGCTGTGCATTGTTTAGCTGTCATTCTATAAATTTTGTCCGAAAGCAGCTATTAAATATTGACTCCATATGCTGGTCGGAGTGAACGATACGGCGCAATAGTTGGTCTCGCAGTGCATTAACCTTGGCTTAGGGCAGTGTAAATGGATAAAAGTTGTTTGAAATGTTTTTGGTTATTGTTTTATTAGCATAAAGATTAGCTGTTCGTGCTTGTTGTTACAATTTATTTATGTCGGCGTAATAAATTTCGGAAAATTAAATTTTAATTTATACTTTTTATGGCACTAATTAAATTTGGGTTTGCGCTGGTAATAGGCAAGTCTGTATGTAAATGCTGAGCGTAAAATGGCTTACATACATTTCTTCATTTTCTGTCATTTGTGCTTCTTTTTCTAAGAAGAAGCTATTAGACTGTGGAATATTTGAACGAAATACCTAATCTAATGAGGTATGTATTCAAATATTCATTTTGAACGTCACCTTCACCTTCGAATACTTAGTTATTAAACTTTTTTTTTTTTTCTTTTATATGAGAACTCTAATTACATATATCTAATATATGATGGATCATATATTCTGATATAATTTTATGAGGTTCTTTCTATCTGGGAGTGACAATCACTCATTCAAGCATTCAGCTTCGGATATTGTCAGCTCCTGAACGTTCATAACTGAAATAGAGGTAGATAAGTAGGTAGGAGTGCAGATCTGCTATCTTTCGGGCTCAATTAGCACTAGCTGTGCCATTTTGATGCACACTTGTCGTAGACCTTTTTATTATTGTTATCCCGTTTCAGCGCCTCTTTCAAACCATTTTGTGGTTTCGATGAAGCTACTAATGTCCGATATGCTTTTTGTAGACATCCATTAAAGGTTTGCTGCTTGATGGATTCCAAGAGTTCTGTGTCGGATCTGCAATAGGGCTGGGCATTCACAGAGAAAGTGGAAAATTGTTTCCTTGTTCCCTGCTCGGCATATGTTGTTGTAGGGCATACCCATTTTGGATGCATGTTCTCCAAATGGCCAGTGCCCAGTTATGGTAGCAGTTAGTCTGTATATACTTTTCCTGGACCTATTTAAAAATATAACTGTTTAGTTATATTGCACTTTGTTATATTTTTCCATCTGTTATTTGCAACCTGTATATTGAGCTCTCTCCTGCTCAATCCTAGTGGGCTTGGAATTAGCTCTGCTCGGATTCGTTTAGGAAAGCTCCTGCCTTTGGCAACTCGTCTGCTTTTTCGTTACTGAAAATGTTCCTGTGGCCTGGAACCCAGATCAAGTCTTGGCGGAGTAATGGAACTGTGGCTGAAATAGAACTGCAAAATATCATCTTAGATGCCAATAAAAGCTCTGGTGTCCTAAATATTGCTTGAGGTTATAATCAATGTAAATATTTTTTCTTCTAAACAAAATATGAACCCAGTATTAACATAAAATCAGGGCTTAGGAATAGAAAAACGCTAAAGTCAACGTGAAATAAACATTCCAAACTTCTTTCAAAATCATTGAAGACGCTTGGTCCTCGTTCAAACGTATCTGGACTTCCATGCTCATGTTAAACTCAGAAGCTAGGGGTGCTTAAGAGAGGAAGCAATATAGTGAGGGAATTTTGGTCCCGCTGATTTCATAATGGTCCTCCTAAAGAACTAGATGAGTCTTCAGATAGCCAATCTATATACCTACCCGCCTAAACTTTGTTGAAATAAGTATTTAATTCTAGTATGAAATGACGCCGCGATACTTTATTGTTTAGAGGACAAAGCCACAGGTAAAGCAGATGTTTTAACGGTTTTTTGGAACCAATTCTTGCTGAGAAGTCGTACCTATAAGCGTGAGGGCCATTAGAAGGAAAATCAATGATGTGAGAGCTTAAATACCTGATGGAACAGGCAAAGTTTTACAAGAGTGGAAAAAAGATGAAAATACTCTCCATCTTTCTCTCGGGGATAGTTCTGCGAATTCTAAAATTTCTACAAACGATGAAACTTTTTATAGACAGGTAACGTATTTTCTTTAGAAGAAAGAATTTCTCACCATATTTATAACCTCAGTAGGGTATATTTAGTTTGGCATGAAGTTTGTAACAACAAGAAGTATACGTCGGAGACCCTATAAAATATATGTATATGCAAATGATCGGGATGACGAGCTGACTTTCAGTTCAGTTTTTGAGGCATTGATCTGAAATTTGAAAATTTGAAAAGCTCCCTCAAGGAGCTCCCTTTTCTTGGAACGATATCGGACTATATATAGCATACAGCTTCCATAAAAGCTTACCGATAAAAATGTAATTCTTGTAGTGCCTTTTTTTTTATTTGTGAAGGGTAAAATAGCTTCGGGTCAACAAAAGTTAACGTTTTCTCTTGTTGCATAGCAGTACTTCAACCATACTTAGCAACAAATTACTCGGAGAAGCTTTAGTTAATGAAATTACCTACTAAACTAACAGCTTATTTATTAAACAAACTCAAACCGACATAGCCCACATTGCACCGACTACAATTATCAACTTCAGATGTGAGCTCATGAAATATGGAAGAGCCGCCTTTAGAAATGTCCATCTTGTGGCAACACTAACACACTAGTCAACACTGCCACTTGGGACAGCTCGACGAGGAGTCACTTTTGTGTGGAGTCGGAGTCTACGCCCATTAGAATATGAGAATTGAGTGAAACAGATGATGTTCGCAATTTGAATGAAAAAAAACAACAACAACACACCGAACACCTTAAAGAGCCAACTGCCACACAACAGTACCCCAAAGGAAACACACGTGTGGACCGCAATGTTACACGTATAAATTTTATAATTTTTATATGTAAATAAGTATGTATATTCCCACTTAAATATTTATTTATAAATGCTGTGGGCGCGTTTGTGCTTTAGTTTTCCGGTTGGTTTTGGCTCCACAGCCAACAACCACAGTTCTGACACCTCATTTTAACCACACATGACAAGGGATCCGGCAGAGACAAGGTAGCTGGAGTTGGTTTAAAAAATTAAACCAGCTGCCGGGTATTGCTTTAGTTGGCAACTTTATTTTATTCATAAATTTTACAGTTATTTGAAAAAATAAAACATTGCTGTTGGTGAAATTTAAAGAGAGAAAGTGGACTGCAAATGGACCTAAAATGTTTTAAGGCAATTCAGAAAAGCTTTAAGGAATATGCCTTCAAATACGTTTAGTGGCATTTTTGAAGCAAATGGGGTCTGTGGACTCTAATATTAAATAATAAGCGCGTGTCGAAATCTGAATTTAAGCTTCCTTATTTGGAAACAAGGAATTTGATAGGTATCTCATTTATTCAATTAAAATGTAAATTTCTTTTGAAGCTATATTAACAAGTTTATTTAATAATTGATAATATAATTCAACCATATGTCTATATTTACAATTTTTCTTAAACATAAATATTATTTTATACATAACAAACTAAAACTAATATTCCGACTCGATAATCCTTTGACCCATCAACATAAACACAGCTGCATCCTCCGTTTCGTATGGCAGAAATAACATATCTGAACCCTGAGGTCCAAACAAAGGTGTCGATGACCGTTGAACTTCCTCAAATCCCATTTTCCAGTCGCAGTAATCCATTGTATCAGTGGTAGAGATAACTGTATCGTCCAATGATTCTTCGTAGCTTTCTTCTGACTCGATTATTCTGTTTCCCATTAGCATAAACAATGCGGCACTCTCCTTTTCGAAAGGCACAAGTAATATCTCTGGTGCTTCTGAACCCAGCAAGGGTGTTGACGAACGCCGAACTTCGTGAATTTTCGTTTTCCATTCGTAGTAATCAATTTCGTCAATCGAGTTATACATGTTGGTTATAATATCTTCTCCTATCAGTCCCTCAAAGTCCTGTGCTGCGCAGAAACGTTTGTAGAATCCTCTTCGGTTAAGCTCTGTAACCTTCTCAAATCTGCCGTTGGTGACCATTGCGATGTATTCAGCTATTTGTGTCAGTGTAATTCCGTGGGTGACCATTTTTTTTTAAATATCTAAAAGTATTACTAATAATTTTGCGGAAGTAATTGGAACTTTTCTCAGCGAGTGCTTGTGAGCTTATGACTTTAAATCACCTGTGATGTCCCTTTTATAGACAACGAGTTTTCGATTGCTTAGTGGAACAGGTAGGGAAAAGCGCAGTTAGAGAAGTGACGCAAGTGATCAGGTAGTTAAATGTTACAACTTTTCTTTTGTTTCCCCTAAATCAGGTACCTGTTATAACAATTTTATTCAAAATATACCTGACTGTTGATATAAAAAAGCGTCTTTTATTCCAACAAGATTTAATACTACCTTATCTATTGTTCTTCGCCAATTGTTTGTGAAGCAGTCATTGTCCGGTGAAATAGCCTACACTGTATGTTTGCTCTTATAGTCGAAAGATTTAATTTGATGTAATACTTCGTTTGTTGGGAGTTGTAATATTTTAGAAAATATTTTATATTTTAACTTGTACTTTTGCCGTGATTTAGAAGTTTCCACTTTAGATCAACTGTGATGTGTACTGAGGTGGAAGAAGGTACAAAAGCACAGTTAGGTAACTGAAGCAACTATTACCTGACAGTTGACATTGAGATTGGGTGATTGTAAAAGTTATTTCCTAATTTAAATTTGGCGGTTATCAGTCATCGAAGATCTTTAGTTATTATTTAGTACAGTCTGTCCAACCAAGGCTTGAATTCATTGTTCTTGAACTTCATAACTGCGAGTGATAGTTAAATTTTGTGCCATTATTGAATTATACCTATAGAACCGTACACTTTTGAGTCTTAGTCGATGTTTTGAGCGTTCGCTTAGATTAGTTCTTATCGACAAAAAGGTAAAAAATTTGCATGACTGACTCATATATAGATATTAAATTAAATGTATGTACTTCTAAGTCGAAATCAGGAAAATCGACCCCATTTGACGAATAAGAATACTATGTTTCTTCAAAATAATGTATCGGGTTAAAAATAAATGAAACTGCATGAATTGTTTGCGAATTGACTGACTTCTCAGTCTGTGTGGTGTACTTAATAGAGCAGGTCGATTTTTTTATTATAAAATCGCATCTATGGATCATTCTGAACAACTTTTCTAAGAGACCATGGATTTAATCGAAGTTTTACATGGCTTATAAAAATCATTACAATATGGGCACAAAGTTAATCGTTAAGCTTTTATCTCAGTCATTACTACGGTAATCTGAAAACATCGCATCTTTTTAGTTCAAACACGGTGAGGTCAATAAACAAACTACATAGCTCAAGAGTAATGCAATTATCTGAAAACCTCATTCATAAAGAGATACATACATTGTTGGACCCTAGAAGCATCACAGACCATAGTATCGGGTGATTTTTTTGAGGTTAGGATTTTCATGCATTAGTATTTGACAGATCACGTGGGATTTCAGACATGGTGTCAAAGAGAAAGATGCTCAGTATGCTTTGACATTTCATCATGAATAGACTTACTAACGAGCAACGCTTGCAAATCATTGAATTTTATTACCAAAATCAGTGTTCGGTTCGAAATGTGTTTCGCGCTTTACGTCCGATTTATTTTTGTTCAGCGATGAGGCTCATTTCTGGTTGAATGGCTACGTAAATAAGCAAAATTGCCGCATTTGGGGTGAAGAGCAACCAGAAGCCGTTCAAGAACTGCCCATGCATCCCGAAAAATGCACTGTTTGGTGTGGTTTGTACGCTGGTGGAATCATTGGACCGGATTTTTTCAAAGATGCTGTTGGACGCAACGTTACGGTGAATGGCGATCGCTATCGTTCGATGCTAACAAACTTTTTGTTGCCAAAAATGGAAGAACTGAACTTGGTTGACATGTGGTTTCAACAAGATGGCGCTACATGCCACACAGCTCGCGATTCTATGGCCATTTTGAGGGAAAACTTCGGAGAACAATTCATCTCAAGAAATGGACCCGTAAGTTGGCAAGATCATGCGATTTAACGCCTTTAGACTATTTTTTGTGGGGCTACGTCAAGTCTAAAGTCTACAGAAATAAGCCAGCAACTATTCCAGCTTTGGAAGACAACATTTCCGAAGAAATTCGGGCTATTCCGGCCGAAATGCTCGAAAAAGTTGCCCAAAATTGGACTTTCCGAATGGACCACCTAAGACGCAGCCGCGGTCAACATTTAAATGAAATTATCTTCAAAAAGTAAATGTCATGAACCAATCTAACGTTTCAAATAAAGAACCGATGAGATTTTGCAAATTTTATTTTTTTTTTAAAAAAAAAGTTATCAAGCTCTTAAAAAATCACCCGATATACATATGTAACAATAGGTAAGGTAAATTGTCGGAGAACAACAGATTATTATAATTTTATAATATTCCAACTCCAAAATGAACTGTGAGGTATATTTTGAATAAAATTGTTATAACAGGTACCTGTTTTAGGGTAATTGCGCTTTTCACTACCTGGTTCCCCAAAGCTAGCGAACACATTTCAGCTATAAAAGGGACACCACAGGTGATTTAAAGTCATAAGCTCACAAGCACTCGGTGAGATAAGTTCCAAATTGATACCACAAAATTACAAGTTAAAATTTATACTTTTCTAACAATATGGCCACCCACGGAATTACACTGACACAAATAGCTGAATACATCGCATTGATCACCAACGGCAGATTTGAGAAGGTTACAGAGCTTAACCAACGAGGATTCTACAAACGTTTCTGTGCAGCACAGGACTTTGAGGAACTGATAGGAGAAGATATTATAACCAACATGTATAACTCGATTGACGAAATTGATTACTACGAATGGAAAACGAAAATTCACGAAGTTCGGCGTTCGTCAACACCCTTGCTGGGTTCAGAAGCACCGGAGATATTACTTGTGCCTTTCAAAAAGGAGAGTGCCGCATTGTTTATGCTAATGGGTAACAGAATAATCGAGTCAGAAGAAAGCTACGAAGAATCATTGGATGATACAGTTACTTCTACCACTGAAACAACAAATTACTGCGACTGGAAAATGGGATTTGAGGAAGTTCAACGGTCATCGACACCATTGTTTGGACCTCCGGGTTCAGATATGTTATTCCAGCCGTGCGAAATGAAGGATGCAGCTGTGTTTATGTTGATGGGTCACAGGATTATCGAGTCGGAATATTAGTTTTAGTTTGTTATGTATAAAGTAATATTTATGTTTAAGAAAAATTGTAAATATAGACATATAGTTGAATTATTTTATCAATTATAAAATAAACCTGTTAATAGAGTTTTGAAAGAAATTCACATATTTAATTAAATGAACGAAATTTTTGTGAACTTATTATTTGTATTTGGAGAATGTTATATTAATAATGAGATTCTGACAAAGGTCTCTATAGAATTTTACGTTATATAGGGCCAAAACTTCGAAAGATTTATTTCTAGCTTGCAGGCTAAATATTTTTACGCTAGAGGCCTCTCCGGCTGGAGTTTTCCATGATTTTTTCCTTCCAACATACAACTACCGCTGTGGATACAGTTCAACTGGGCTCCGCTCTTTTAATGACAATGTGCTGTTAAAGGACGTAGTTAAAAGATGGAGCCATGTTGCATCTGTTTTCTTGCATATATATGTGTGTAAAGAGAGGCAAACTCAACAAAATATTTGTCTTGCCTCTTATGGTAGCTGAAACTCCATATATCACACTTACAGTTCTGTTGGACGCGACATTGATTTAGCGCCAACTTATTCACACGCTCCGCTCACTGCTGTGAACTAATCGCCAATGTCACTGACTCAATTGACTATCTGTCAAGCGGCGCATTGTGTGCTCATTAACGCCCAAAATATAGACACATCTAATCTAGCGGCTAAATCCCTGTTTGTTAATCAGGCGCTTACACACACACAGACGCACCAGCATGTCGCACCGATTGTCTAACTCTGGTGAACCCATACTCAACCGCACGCATTAGTAGGCGAGTATTTGACTGTATTCCCGAGGGTGCATTCGTTCGTGTGTCTGACTGTTTTGTCGCGGATGATACATCTGCAATGTCTGAGTCGCTCAAAGTTAAGCCCCTGTTTATGCGGCTGTACGAATTTGCGCTCTGTGGCCGCCTGCGTTGTTTATATGAGCGAGTATGTGTGTCTGCAATTGGAGTTCCCGTGAATTTTGATAGCATCTCGTGAGATTTGCCTTTTGCCTCGTAATGTAACCCCAGTTGCTGCATTAAATTATTACAAATCAGATAAAAATCATTTCGCTTGGCGTTTGGTAGCGTTAGAATCGCATTGTATTAGACATTTAATTGATTTTTGAGGTTTTATTGTCCTGTTCATTAGCTGGAGGTTTTGAAAAATAAGTATTTATGAGAAGTTGAAAATTGATTCGAAGGCTAAAGCAGAGTGTTAAACTTTATTATTGATTACAATTTATATACGCGTATTTTATGGTACTAACTACAAACAAACCTGATGATCTTTAATGTCTTAATGTCTTTTAACTCTCTCTCTCTCTCTCAACATACACTGAGAGATTTATCACTTAATCATGGTTAATTAAGGCAATACGCGTTAGTTGAGAGGGGTTCCCTGTGTCATAAGTTTATTATGCCTATTTTTTATTAAAAAGTTATTTTCCAAAATTCAAAAATGATAAACAGAAAACTAATATGTTCGCAAATCAAAAGAAAATCAACAGAAGCTAGTATAGCCATATTTGAAGGGCGCGGCTTAGTTGGGTTAGTAGACATTTCAAAAGACCGCGTGAACAATTATCTGTATGAAATATTATGCATGAGAATGCTGTCGGCGAAATAGGAGCCGTGTAGGCTCACTCCTGACAATAGATGTAATCATCAGACCACTTCACAATAATGATATACCGCGGTTAAGTGGAACCTGAAGGAGTTTCTGCATCATAACCTTCGACGTAACATGGATGGATAGAAATAGCAGAAACAGAGGACTTCAGTAGACGAACCAGCTCTGGAGATAGTGAAGACATCGATAGGAGAAAATGAATTTTCTTCCACCGTGCAACTTCTTTTTGTTTCTATATTGAATAAAATATTATTTGTCGAGTAAAAAATGAACTGAGAGAGGAGGTTATCGCTGACACGGAGGCCTGTTTTCCGAAGCTTGGTGTTCGAGTATTCTGAATAAAACTTGGACTCCTTTAATCGATGCTGTTTCAAATCTTTTTTTAAAAGAATATTTGGGTCCGTTGTTTGCTTCCGCACGTAAATAAGATTCTTGTCTTTTTGGGGACACTCCTCATATCAACTTTTTAAGTAATAAATGTGTAAAGTGAAACAAAAGTTACCATATTGAAACTAAATTGTCAAGACTGATTATGTCAAGTAATGGGCCCATAAAATAATCCCCCAAGCTCATATGTATTCGCTCTGCTACATTTAGCAACTTTTGACGAGTTAGGTTAGGTTAGGTTAGGTTAGGTTAGGTTAAGGTTCTAACAGCGATTTGAACAGCTTACAGCAATGGTGCGTTGTGTTACCCAAAACTCCAGTCTGATGATGAAGTAGCTTGATGCTATTTCTAGAGAGGCCAGGTACTCCTTGACTAGATTTGAGCGTACAGTTATTGAACTCAGGACTTGTATTACCACCTTGATGTTGGAATGAATGCTCATCAACCTGAAAGAAGCTGCAAGTCGTAACAGTACGTCTAGCGCCACCATGATAGCAGCCACTTCTGTGGTCCGGTAGCTTGAAGATAAGATTGATGGAGGGCTTCTAACAGAAAACTCCCTCCAACTTTCCCTCCTAGCTTCAACCCATCCGTGAAAAATTTTACTGTGCATTTTTCCGGCGACTCCTCTCCATCCACATATCCGTGTCGGCCACCTCAAGTAGTCAAGCCTTTGTCGAGGTACATAAGTGCAGTTTACTTCTTCAAGTTATTGACGAGATAATACCACTCATATAGAAATAAGAGTCCAAAACCGACAAGATAGCCTTTTTCTGCTGTAAAATTTGCTAACTATAAAAAGAAAATCTTGAAAAATAGATTTTAATATAAAACATTCTAATATTTTAATAAAGAAAATTGCATGTTATCCTCTCGAATATGATTTTATATAAACTGCTAATGAACCCTTGCACTTTAATAGTCTCTATTAACTTCACTGCTTAATGCACCACATATGTATGTATATTTCCTTTGTCGCTGTTAATGCTTTACAGTACCTGAGAGACGGGCTCTCAATGTATTTCGTCTTCAATTTCTAATTTCAGAAAAGTTGCAGCAACATTGTTGCCACAGCAAATATACTGTTGCTACAACGAATAAAGCACTTAACAGCGCGGACGACGCACCCCAAACAGTCGAGCAGAAATGTTGCAGCCCAAAACACATTCACACACACATTAACATATAATACAATATAATCAACCGTGTGGCGTGCGCATCGCCTGCCGCAGTACGACGAAGTTAATGCTGGTCATGTGCCATTGTGAGCGGAAAATTAAGTGAAAAACAGTGATGAAAATCGAGAAAAACGAGTCAACAAAACACGAAGTAAACATTTGCACACAACGCACTCGTCGTAGTTGTGACGACTCACGCACACACATACGCGCAGCCACGCACCAAGCAAACGTCAGCACAGGCGCTCGTCGTCTGCATGGACGACATCGTCAGCGCCGCCGAGTGCTCGTGTGCGTAAGCCTTAACATGCGCTGTCATGTCGCTGTTACGTGCATTTAGGCGCCGCTGTTAATGCTGGCAGCGGTGTTTTTGCTAACCGCTTGCAGAGAACTTATAACATGCTTTTACATTCTCTGCAGCCAGTCTGTTGCCAACAGCTGTTGTGCATTACCGACGCGTGACTGCTGTTGCTTTCGTTTTCGTGCGCTTTCGCCAGAGTTCTCTACATTCGCCTGGCAAACGATGTGCGACGTGCTGCGCTGCCGGCGTCGTCGGCGCTGTTGTCAGCGCGCAGCTGTTGGTCGTGTCGTGTGGGCGCTCCGTTGCCGAATGTAAATATGTTGTTGATATCACAAAAAGTATCTGCTGGGAGATTCGTGCATCTCAGTTGAAATTCGTGGCTCGTCTCCGTTACAACGTGCGTATGCGACGCGGTGACACGGTGATTTTTTAGCGAATTGCTAACGGAACATTTAGCGTTCGTCGTTAATAACGTTAGTGCGGTTTAAGTGCGCGGTGCGGCAAGGCAACGAGCCTTTCGAGAAGGTCTCTAATAAAAAGTTAATATATTTTGTGAACCTATCGTGCTGCGAACTAAACAAAAAATAGTTCTATAGCAAACAGTTATGTTGCATGTAGCTGCTTCATTGCTGCCTGTTCCACCGGAAGCTGTTCGTGCTCTATAACAATATTTTTCGTGACTGTGGCACAGCTTTCAAATTCTGACAGACATACAAGCAGGCGCGCGTGTCTTTGTATGTGTATGTATGCGTGAAAGTGAAAATGTTTATTGTGTGATTTTCGGGGCCAAAAAGGAAAAGTAATAAAACCAACAGAAGTCAATTGGAAACTTTCACGTTTAAATAGGCAAGATTCGTTTTATTATAGCCGAAGGCATACAGGTCGCCCAGCAGCTGCTGCCAACTCGAGTGCTGTGCGTGTGTGCGCGCGTTGGCTTGTAAAAAAGCGCTGCGCTTGCTAACGGTGTAGGCGCTGTGTCGCCGCGATATGGACGCGTCTAAATTCGGTCGTCTTGGGCGCCTTTGTAGCCAGAAGCGTGTGCGATTCTCGTTTGCGTAAAAATAAACACGCGCCAAAGCAGCGTAGAGCGCGTTAGCTGGCTGGTGTAATGAAATTGGGCCACTCGAGGGGCCAGCAGTGTATAAAGTAAAAGAAAAAACGACAACAAAAGCAAAAACAAATAAATTTAAATTAAAATATATTTAAGAAATTTATAAATAGTAACAGGTAAAGACAGCAGTGGCCAGGAAAAGTGGCAACAAAACAAAAAAAAAACAAAAACAATCTGTCACAAAGCTATAACTCAAAAAAAAAAATAATAATTAAAGTTATATTAATTTATAGTGTGTAGCATAGTGTATCAAAAGGGCAACAAAATCAAAGTCAAAAAGTCTGTACCGTTAAACAGTTTCTCAATAGTCCGTTAAGTGTATGAAATCAGCAAATAAAACACACATACACATACATAATCACATATGTATAAGCAAGTGTTTACAAGCGAGTGAATACATATGTATGTATATCCCTCAAACAAGCAAATTGTGGTCAATAAAAACAACAACAACAACTACTTCCACGTTAACACAAGTGTGCGCCTTTCGGTCTCCTAAGTGTTTTGAGTGACTGCAAACAAATAAATAAGTGTGGATGAAAGTGAAAAGCAGCCCAAAAAAGTGAGCAAAAAGCAAAGCGAAAAAAAGCTGATAAGAAAGTTGCGAGCCAGCTGTCAGTCCTCTATAAATACAATCTGTTCAAAGTTTGGCTCACAAGCAGAAAAACACACACACATACATACATATATATTGTATACATATATACACATTCACAGTTCCACATGTGTTTGTGTTGGCGCTCGCCCCATTTACCGTAATTGCTCAGCGCTAACCGATATTGCTGCTGAAAGCAGAACAGCAAAAGTGCTTAAACGGAGATCAACTCAGCCTACAACTTATTGCTGCAACAAAACCATTAATATCCGTTACACAAGAAACAACAACAACAAATATTTACCAAAAAAAAAATAGTTTTTTTCATAGTAAGCCAGGCGCCGCTTCCTGGCATTTGTCAGCGTCAATAAAATTCGCATTAAAATTTGTGTGCAACAAAGGCCAAGTAGCTATTGTTGCTGTTGCTAGTGCCTGGTGTTTGGTGTTTAATAGTTGGCGCGGCCACCAGCACTGACCGCATGCAACAATTTCAATTTATCACAATTTGCGTGCGTGAGTGAGTGCTGCGGCGTGTGCGCGCCACCCAGCGATTAGTGCAGTGACCAACTGGCCGATTGTGGCACAAGCAGTCAGTCAAAGTGGCAAGGCAAGTGGCGCTGCTAGTGGTGCTCAACGAAAGTGAAACTAATAACAAATAAATTATATGCAACAGAAACAAGTAAAGCAATAACAACAACAAAAACAGTGTTGCAGTGTGTGGTGAGTGCCATTTTATCGTTATGTATATATAGTATGTTTGTATGTGTAGTTAACATCGTTTATGCAAATTGTTTTTGTTATTGTGGCGCCTAGCTTGGTGCGCGCTCCCATAAAGCCCGTTAGTTAGCGTGCGGATACTAAAAGCACCGTAAAATGTTTGAATATTTTATGCGCTGTGGTTGCCATATTTCTTCAAGCCCATACAAAGCTAATAATAATTAGTCAACAGCAGCACTTTGTAGTGGCTCTTTGCTGCGAGTAAATGTGTGTTGTTGCTGGTATTTTTGTATTGCGAACTTGCGTTTGATTGAGATGTTTAGTTCGCTTTGGCAAATCGGAGGCTAACAAAGCAAGGGTGGGCAGTTTTTGTATGACAGTTTGTTGCCCTGAATTATAATGATTTTTAACTCGTAAGTTTTTATCAATGTTAAGCGCGTTTTCTCTTTTCATAAAATTTTTTTCCAAAAGTTTATTAAACTCAGCTGGTTAGCGGCAGCTTTTAACTATTATCTCGTAACCAACGACAGTCTAAAACAAAAGCAACGTTGACTACAATGAAGCTGCCAACAGCCAACAACTTGCTCTTTCTCTCTACTTCTCTCTACGTCGTTTGATATTAAAAACGTTCTAGTCGAATCAGGGTTTCTAAATATTGAAAAAAGAAAAAACTTTAACTTTAGTTGCGCCGAAGCACAAAAGAAAAGAATCCATACAAAAGATTGAGTTTGTTCGATCAGCTTGTATGTCAGCTATATAATATATTAGTCCGATCCAAAATTTTCTTCGGACTGCACCGTTGCACTAAAAAATAGCCCATGTTAAATTTGATGAAGATATCTCGCCAAATTAACAAATCTTCCATACCAAGACTTAATTTTGTTCTACAGTAAGCCAATCTGCATAATTTCATCATAGATGGCGTCATTACTTTAGGCAATAATCCATGAAAAAGTTTTCCGTACAAGCACTGATTGGGATCGTTCAATTTGTATGGCAGCTATAAGCTATAGTGGTCCAATATGGACGGTTCTGACAAATGTATTCTTTCTTGAGGCGGAAAAGTCATGTGTAAAATTTCGTATCGATATCTTAAAAACTATGGGACTTTTCATTTAAATTATATATAATTATATTTAAATAAGTCATAAATTTGGAGCCAGTGTCATCGTGTAGGATTAGTATTTATTATTAATTTCTTTCAACTTTTAAATATAAGTTTGAGAGTGAAGACATTTTATGTACTTCTGCTGTCTTCAGATGGTTGCTGCTGTAGTTTTTGACAGCACATCAAAGCCTGAATAGTTTTAGAGACCTTTTAAGTTTATTCTCAGTATATGGGGAGAATTTTGTCATTGTGTGAGGAAAGAGCCTCTGCCCAGAAAGGCATAAAACATATTTTTTTTTTTTTAGGGAATTATTTTTAAAGCTCCCCAGCTTTTAAAATATTTACATTTATTTGTGTCAACGTTTAGGAAACATATGCAGATAAGGTTGAAGGGATTTTATGGAGTTTTTTCTTCAGAGTTTCGCTAAGTATTCTTGAGTTCATTTAAAGTATTTATCCTCAAATTAACGCGTTGAAAATTATATTTAAAAGGTCTTAAAAGAGTTTTGATTATCTTTTTTCTTTCTTTGAGAAAACATTTTTTTTTTAATTTCTTATCTTTTTATTTTCTTATCTTTCCCCAACTATGTCAAAATTATTGAAAATTTTGCTTAAATTGTTTTTGAAATTTCAATGCTTCTAAAATTTTTATAAGGCTTTCAAATTAATATTAAATATTGTCTAACCAATTCTTATCCTTACTTTCTAATTGTAGCTCTAGTATTACTATACGCCCAATACTAAATAAAATAATTTTTATAAAATAAAAATGCTAAACAGCTTTAGAATCGGTCTTTCGCATTAAACCTAGCAATCTGTAAGAATTTCGCGAAGTATACCAAAATGTATATTAAAACGGCATAACACAAAAATACAAAAATTTGAGTTAAGAGTAATAATAATAATAATTGATGCAACAATAATCCAATGCTGCTTTCTTCTTTTCATTGGGGGTATTTTTTACGAGGCGGGTTCCAAAACCAGCGCACAAATATGGGGAGAGCTGTTTCGCCTTCTCACTTAAGCTTGCCTTCAAGCGGATGGTTTTTGGCTACCTAGAGGATATTTGGTTTAAGAACGGAAGCTGGTTGCGTGAACCATATGTATCATTTCTGGCCACTCCCAAGTGAAGGGCGCTCAGAGAACTTGCTTGAACTTCCACACATGGCTCCATCCTCATCCAACAATAATTCTCTCGGTATAGTTATAACTGCTGAAGTCTTTTATAATGCCATCTAGTCTTAAATTAGTTGCAAGGACAGATGGGAGCTGGCTGATCGATTCAATAACAGATTAACTCAATGTGCCTTGTTACAATTTGAGTTTCGAAAACTTTACTTATCTTTTTTTTCCTTTTATTTTTATTAATTTAAATGTATATATAATATATAATAGTGTTTTCATTCCAATCTGATTTTGTGTACGAAAGAAGAAGGATAATTATTCAAAACTTATTACAACTTAAAGCATGACAACAATATATGTATGTGCATTAGATGATGCCTCCACAGAGCGATTCCATTTGTCTGCTTCCTTCATTACGGCATCCTGACATGACTTTTCAAATAGAGTTGTCTTAAATTGTAATAAAAGAAATAAAAGATTAAGAATAAGATCCTCAATCTTTATAGAATAGTGTTTTTCTAAATTATCGATTATTTAATTAAATATTGTCAAGCAATGTGAGCACGACTAAAGGATTCACATTGCTGATATTCTATATAATTGCTCTTTTTGAACTTTACGTACGGCCTTAAGGTGGTTATCCAAATTTAAAGCTTTTATTGAGCTTTTCATTACTTTTTTTTATTCATTAATGCCTTTGTTAATATTTAATTTATCTAAAACGTTGACTTTTTAGTTTATTTTTTTCGTACGGGAATAAAATGAACTCATTCGGAGCCAAGTCAAGGCGTTATGTTGTATTATTCATGTTCGATGTTTTGAGTGCTCAAAAATGCAGTTGTTTTAGTCGATGTGTGAGAGCTCGCATTGTCGTGGTTAAGAGTCATCCTTCTTCGGCGGTTGGTTTTCCTGATTTCTTGAAAGATAACTGTCAAAAAATGGTTGTGTATCACACAGAATTTACTATTCTGCGTTGTTATAGTGGAATAGTTGCGTCATGTCCAGTTTCTCCTAGGAAAACTAATAACCATATGTTTGGTAGTGCTTCTTGCGCGAGCAACTTTTTTTGGATTCAGCTCGTCTTGAAACTACTATACAGTTGACTGCTGTTTACTTTCGAGCTCATACGCATGATTTCCCAATTCGTCACTTGTCACGGTGTTTCGAAGCACAGCTGTCGTATTCTTCCTAGCGTTTCTTTCGACAAACCGACACAACCTTTTCTTGAGCGATTGACAAATTTTGTGGGATCCATTTTTTACAGTCAAATGTTCTTACAATATTGATTGTATGCTGGTCCCACTAATCTTAATCTCATGAGAGATCACATGACGATCTTGCAATATCAGTTTGCGCATAGCATCAATAGTTTCCGGAACAACAACTGATTTCGGACCACTTAACGAAATTCGTTTTGGTGTGCACTACGACCAAGATTAAATTCTCCATAACATCGATAAACCTGTCCATTGATGAAGCTTCATCACCAAAAGTTCATAGAAGCAGTGTTGCAGAGTTAATCCATGTCGATGGTCATACAAATTAATAGCAATAATATAATCGGTTTAAGTCCATTTTTCAATGTGAATATTTTAAGTTACTGTAAACAACACAAATAGCGCATCTATGTCAAAATGTTCTGAGTATGTTTGGCGTCAAAAATGTCAAACTTTAAGATAAAGTTGTGAGTTGCTAGATTGCAACACTAGGGTTGCCACAGTCCAACATTTAAAAGGCAACCAACGAACATTAAATTACAAAATACTTTCATATGTTTGAAACCGTTTGCCGGAACAAGTTAAAAATTTGAGAGAATTTTTTTTCGGTATAAAAACTCGCAAGTAAATATAACAGCTTAAATAAACAATTGTTGGTTTTTGGCACACCAAAATTCCCTTTAAGGAACAATTTCAATATTAAATAACATTCAAAACTCACTTTTTTGTGATTTCTGCAGCAATCAATGCTTTTTTAAGCACTTCAAGACCACATTTATCAAAATTTTAGTTATTATATAGCTTTTCATATACACAATACATATGTCTATGTTTATGTATATATAGTGCATATGTATGAGTTGCGTTTGTGTGACTTGCTCAAATATATGAGCGCCACAAATCGCTTTTCTAAGCGAACTTGATTGAATTTACTTGAAAACAGCACTAACAATTGAATTTACTACTGCCCTGAGTGAGCGGTAATAACAAGAACCGCGTTGCCAACTGCGCCAGGCTTTTGTGCGAGCCACCGCACTGCCGATTCGGTCGCGCTTGAATGGGTTTCTGCGCTTTAGTGCCACCACGCTATCAATCCTCCTGCTAGACATGCCTGTACAAGTATATTTTGGTGGATATTGTGTACAGACATTTGAGCGGGTGCGCGCGTGTGTGTGTGTCGTCAAGCGTTTTTGCTTACTCCAGCGCTTGTGCAGTAAATCAAAACCAGAACGCCAATAAACTAAAACTATTTACCTATTTGCACACAACGAATGAGTAGTAAATTGAACGCATGCCGGCATGAAAATAAATAAAACAAAAAACTGTAGTATATTTTAGGGCGCTTTAGTGGAGCTAACGCGCGGCGCGCTAGACAACAACAAAGTGGCGGCAGGCATCATGTGCCAATGTGAGTTACGCGCATACAATTTACATATCCAAAGCCGCACACACATATTTATGGTGGATACCACTACTAATGCACGTGCACATATATACACACATACATATGTACATAGCATATATGGTGGGAGTGTATCGTGTGATGCTACCATGCCAAATGCGCATAAATATGAACAAATGAGCAGCAAAAGTGCGTGCGCTTATGTGTTCATGTATATATATATGTTTATATATGCAAGTGTGTGCATGCTTAAGTACACATGTGTGCGTGTATGTGTGTTTTATCGCCATAAGCGCCAGCGAAAGTATGATGTACGACTCTTTTGCAACGCATCGTAAACACAAAGTCATGCCGAAAACAGCAAACAAAAACAACCAAATATACAACAACAACCGCAAGAACAAAGTTGATATGCAAAGCGACGCTGACGTGGCGCTAACTTGAAAGGGCACATCAAGGCTGAATGGCCCCTAAATTTGCGCCAGCACTATGCCACCGCTACACATGTTGTTGTACAACAAACACACACTTACATGCATATAGCGCTAGCTCATATTTGTTGATGAGCTGGCGAAAATGTTGAGTAAAAGCCGCAATTGGATTGCGACGCAGAGCTGCTAAGCGCTATTCAAAGCGTTTTTCAGCGAATTTTTTCCAAGACGCGCCTTACATGCACACTAATAACGGCATAAACGCGCTTGCATGTATGTGTGCGTTTGCTTGCGGCCGCGACTTTCCATATGTGCTGGTATATGTGTGTGTGTGTGCGTAGTTCCGTTGAAATGAGAAAACTTTACGACCACCAAAGTGCATGGTTAAAAATTCAACGCTTTCAACTCCGCCAACAACCGTTATAAAACTAACTAAAATTGTTAACCATAAATTAGAGCGTAATAAAACAGGCCGCATGCAGTCGGTGAGGTTTCAAAAGCCATGCAGCACATATACCAACACGCATACATACAAAAACATACACACACATACACATGTAAAGCAGACACTCGAAATGAAAATCCATGTAAATAATAAGTAAATGGCAAAATGTTTGTTTTTACGGCTTTTGAGAGTTAATTTACTTTCGCAGCACTAATTGCGCGCACGTGCGCTTGTGTGAGTGAGAAAGTGTATGTATGTGTGTGTGTCAACGTATTCACCGTTTGCTATTTGTGTGACATTAATTTCCAAATATAATATCACCACGAACACTGTGTGCTTTTTGTGCGCTTGTTGCCGCACAGTGTGTGCTAAAAAACTCCGACCTTTGCCCGAAAATAGTGAAAAGCAAGCGTGCGCTTGCAGCTTTTTAATAGCAATTTGAGCAGTGAAAATGTACGCAATTAATGATGAATGCGGCAAAACATAATAATTAGTAAGCGACACTAAAAAATTTGAAGGACAAAATTGTAGAGAAGCCAGAGAAAGCTGCTTACATTTGAAATATAGCTCCTAAAATCATAAAGTTTCTACAAAAAATAAAAAAAAAATTATTTTCACATCAAATGTTTGAAAAAAGAAATATTTTATTTTCGCTCTGCTCGCATGTTTTTATAAACTTATGTATTTATGTTTATATTCATCGCATATTTACATATGTAAGTTACCACCCATGGCGTATTTATTAATAACTATCAAATAATTTTTGAAAAATGTTGGAAAATTATGAAAAAAATATTATACGTTGCTTTGATTTAGTGTTCAGTCCATATTACTAATACTACTATAACTCGTATTAACAAACGAAATCGTTCAAAGCTTCAATTCAGACTATGGTTAGCACACATATGTAGATTAAGTAACTTTTTCAAAAAAAAAAATTTAATTTTTTTTTATTTCACTCGTTTTAATATTTTTTAGTTTTATTTAACTAATGGTTTGCGACTTTGCTTAAAACTTTTTAGAAGCGCCTAAATGTAGGCAATGTTTTCTCAACTTTTTTTTCTTACTAACTTTCAAAAAAACTCATTTTATTTTTTTGTATTTCACTCGTTTTTATATTTTATAATTTTATTTAACTAATGGTTTGCGACTTTGCTTAAAATTTCTTAGATGCGCCTAAATGTAGGCAATGTTTTCTCAACTTTTTTTCTTACTAACTTTCAAAAAAACTCATTTTATTTTTTTGTATTTCACTCGCAGTTTTATTTAAGTAATAGTTTTCGACTTTGCTTGAAATTTTTTAGGTGCGCCTAAATGTAGGCAATGTTTTCTCAACATTTTTTTCTTACTAGTATTTACTTAGTATATGTATGTTAATCTCGAAACTCAGTCTCATTTTAACGAGTATTTAGTGAAAGGTTAAACAAAATGCCTAAATGTAGGCAATGTTTTTTTAAACTTGTTTTTGCTAGTATTTGCTTAAGATACATGTTTTTTCTCAAAACTTAGACTCATTTAAACTATTACATAGTGAAAATTTAAACAAAATAGTATGAGACTGATTGCTAATTTTCATTGGTAGAATTTTTTACGTGGCGGGTTCCAAACCCAGCGCACAACCCTGCGGAGGGGATGTTTCGCCTTCTCACTTTAGCTCGCCTTCAAACGGATGTTCTTAGGCTACCCAGAGGATACTTGGTCAAAGACCGAAAGTAGTGAGCTGCTTGAGTCATATGTAAAAGAATCGTTTCTGGCCACTCCCAAGTGAATGGCGATCAGAGAACTTTCCTCACTTGCGTGAACTTCTACATATGACTCCATCCTCCGCGTAAGCGGTGTCTACGCCAATTAAGAAGATGTATGAGACTGCAACAACAACTCATGTAAGCGTCTAAATGAAGGCATGTTTTTACTTTTTTACCACGTGCCATATTATTTAACTGAAAAGCAAAGCTCGATTGTGCATCTTTTCCTGTGAATAAATGTATCTTTTCAAATTCCAATTTCTATCTTATGTTATTTTAATAATAGATTGTTGTGCAAACTTTGTTCAGGCGTATGTTTTTCCATATTTCATCAAGCAATACTGAACAAAAACAACATGATAGCTTCACACGACTCACGCACGATTTGTCAAAGAAATGGCTGTCGAAAAAAGTTATAAAATTGCTATGTTTATATGATTAATTTTGTTTCAACCAGCACATAAAACCAATTTTTTTTATCGAAAATATGAATGTATTTAAAAAAAGACTAAAGCAGCAGAGTTCCCTAAAAATTACTCTAAACATTTAGATAATACAAATTTTATGAAATTTTTCAAAAATAATTTATTTATACGAGTCTGTATACAAGTATTGCACTAAATTAATCAAAACCCAATCAAAATGACAGTAGAAACTAAAATGACAATTCAAATACGATTACAAAAATAATGCAAAAAATATTTAAAATTTAATTACTCAAACCCACAAATAATATTTTCACCTCCGTGAACTTCATAATATTTATTGCTAATTTCACTGGATTTGCAACGAAGCTGATATTTACATTTCATTTGATGGCGGCAGATTGCCAGCTTGCATATTTCTATTAGCAAATAAGTGAATTGCATGGAATTCAAATCACCCAGCGGTGAAACAACAAAGTGTTCTGCCAAATTAAACAGTACGGAAACGGAACTAGAGTATGTTGACTAAAAGCAAGTATAGAGAAAAAGTTGTACTTAAAGAAATTTTTTGGAAAACAGGTGCAGAAAGAGAGTGTATCAAGTGAGTGAATTAATGTTAAAAACAAAAAAAAAATTTTCAAATAAAAAAATATTTTATTTCTAAACAAAAACCAGTTTAGAATTGTTAATGAGTATTTAAATTGAACTCAGAGTTAAGTAACTCTTTTGGACTAGTATGAAACTGGTCAATTTCGAAGGGAAAGCTGACAGTTGTTTCTTATAGCAGAACAATATGACAAAATAACAGTTATTTGCATGAAAATAATGACAGTCGGCTGACTACTTTCGCTTCTAGTTTCTGCTAATTGCTTGGTAAGCACTTTGCGATTAGTTATTTCCACTGAAAGGTTATAATAAATATGTACAGCAATACAAGTGCAGTATGCATCTAACAGTAAATTATACACATAGCTATTAGCTGTTTAAATATTTACTCTAAAATAGTATTTCTAACGGCTTTTCGCATGCAAAAAGTGTAAAATATTGATTTTGCTTTCGCTCCATTATCTTTTGCCCACTTTTCTTTCATTTTCCAACAAATGTTTGTGCAATAGAAAAAACACTTATCTCTTCTAAATTAACTTTTGCTAAATAACTGATTCGAATGACATTATTTATTTGATATTTGAGTGAGTTTATATATGTATATGTAAGTGGATTTATTTATTTACACACAAAGCTTATGGCATATAGTCAAAGCTGTCTGCATGTACATATGTATGTATGCATTACTTGACTTAACCTTTATGCAATAAAGACAATTAGCAAAACGAAAATTTACATTTTAAATTAGAAACACACACATATATACGCACATTTCGTGTTATTTACCTACTGTCTCGCCTGGTCGCCTCCCAGCCCAAACCACCCACAGACAGTTGGCTGCGAAATGTACAGACAATCGTCAGTGACCTTAGATTAAATTTTCTAAATACATACACATGTACAAAAATATATATGTGAGTGCATGTATTTAATTGCTTCTGTGTGTGTGTGCGTTTGTGCCGGCTGCTATTCATTGTGTTGTGGCCGTAAAACCGGCTTTTGTGGCACATCACAGCGTCTTCACTTGTGAGCATCAAGTGTCAGACGCAGGCGACAGCGGAAGACAAACGAAATGTGAGGCTAATATTACCATTTAGCCGGCAGTTGCGAATTAATCAATTAATTAACGACGACTGCTTGTTTGCTCAGCAGTACATGTCACTCGTAGTCACAGTGGTGGTCATATCATGTGCAACTAAGACTTTATTTTAGAAAAACGAAATGTGAGGTATGATTGTTTGCTCTTACCACTTCGTTTGCTATAAATAAAGTCCCAATTTCCTACACATAAATATAGAAAAACATTTTCTTCCTTCTTCGATAGGAAAAAGCATGCAATTTAATTTATAGTAAATGAGTGTCCTGTCAAACAGTTTTACTTGAACGGAAATTATGGAAAATACTTACTTTAGCATCTTTTTGAAGTTGACGACGAACCACGTCCAGGACCGCTATTAAAACAAACAAATTGATGCTTGAGAATCATCAATTAACAATCAGAGATCTTACTGGCTACATTCGAATATTTGAAAGTTCATTTGGGCCTAAGAAAAGTGAAAGTACGATTGGTTTCAAAATCACTAAACTTTTTCGAAAAACAGCGTCGCGTTAACGTCTGTGAAATAACGCTTTTCGACTACCAGGATGCCATGAAACGTATTATTACTGACGCTGAGTTTTTTATCTATGCTTACGATCCGAAAACAGATGAACAGTCGGTCGAATATTGTGGTTAAGATGAATCAGGTGAAAAATCAAGGCTATGTTGACCGTTTCCTTCGATTATAGAGGTGTGGTACACTTCGAATTCCTTCTGATCATCCAAGCTGTCAACTAGGAAGACGAGTTGAGTTGTTATGCGTCGTTTGTGCGAAGCTATTCGTAAAAAGATGGCGGAATTATGTACTGAAATGTCTTGGTTTTATTCGTCGCATACTCAATTGATTGCTCGTGAATTTTTCGCCAAATTTTCAACCAGCATCGTGTCGCAACCATCGTATTCGCCTGATGTAGCTCCGTGCGAGTTTCGGCTATTCAGCAAACTCAAACTACCGCTCCGGCGAAACCGTTTTGAGTCAATTCAAGACTTTGAACGTGAATCGCTACGCGCCTTGAGGGCTATTCCGGAAATTGACTTAAGCAACTGTTTCGAGGATTAGAGAAAACTTTGGTAAAAGTGTAATGGGGCCAATAGAGATTACTTTAAGAGGAAAGACCCAGACTTTGAGGAATAAACTAATAATTTTAAAATTACGAACAAAGTTTTCCTAGTTTTTGCTCATAGTTGTCAACTTTAGAATTTTTAATTGAAAATTAGGGTTTTTTACGATTTTATTTCAATCAGATCGGCGTACATTTTTTCGTTTGATATTTTGCATATTTTTTTCGATGGGTTTCATACTACTATGATTATCTTGTTTTAACAGTTCTTTATGCTGAATGTTTCCAGTTTGTAAGTAATCAGTCAGTTACTTTGCAAGTCCAATATTTATGGAGCTGTTTTGACTTTGTTTGCTTGATTTCAGAATGTGTTCTTTCAGAATTTAGCTTAGATAGTTATATGATTAAAAGATCAATCTGCCTACTCTGGTTAGCACTGTTGCAATGATAGGACTTTATATATGCATTACTTACTCGGTTCTCCTTTGCAATCAGTCCATCAAGTATACTCAGTGCTTATCGTAAGAGCACAAAGTGAAGCAGAATGCTGGACGACGAGAGTTATGTTTGTAAAATCTGAGAAATCGACATCAGCAAACTGAACTTTCGCCAATATCGCATGCATTGTGATAAAGTTTCGGCGATTTTAGCATATACACACAATCTCCAACGCTGCTCTACAGTTCAGGCATTCCCCGAAAATTTTTTATTCAGATTCTTCACCGAAATCCTGCTGGATTTGCCCTAAACCAAAGTACAAATGAAGTCAGCAACTTGCGCGTACTCACAGAAGCTTATGCTGACTTCGGCGCGGCTTTGGCGCTGTGGTCTGCCAGAAAGGAACTCGGCGCGCGCGCGAATAATCGCAGCCGTTGTTTTGCTGACTAGTTGACTAGTGCACTAGTGCAGCGGTTGATGCGCGGTTGACGTTTGGCTCTTTGCCCGGCTTTCGCTGCATATTTTTGCGCAAGTGTCAACCGAAATCGTTGATCTATGCAAAATGGTGCCCTTCACTTGAGGCACCGCATGGCAGATAGTGGCTATCTAACTGTGTATGAGTAAGCAAGCAAATGAACGTATGAACCGAAAACACACACACACACATAAGCACAGCAGCGTGGCCATTATGAACACTTTCGGCGCGTAACTCGCTACGTTACGTAATGTCTAGTCGCGGGATAAATAACCGCAACCGTAAATGGCTATGTGTGTCCGTGTGCGGCTACATGCATACTAGATGTACTGTTATAATCGCTTGTGTGTGTATTGGTATGCTGAGAAGTGTAAGCTTCTCGCTATTTCTGAGTGCGTTTGTTGTTATTGCTGTTGCTTGTGCGTGTCCTTTTGAATAAATTAATGTCAAAAGTGCTTTCGCTTTTGATTTTGATTGATGTTAGCAACAACAACGACCATGCATTTTGTGCGAGAAGTCGGTTCCACCCACAAAACACACATCGGCATACGAGTAGGCCACGCACACACATACACATGCATATGAATATGCTTTCACTCAGCAACGGCATAGAAACATAGCATGGCATAGCGCAGCACAGCATCAAACTCTGTTTTTTGCCCCAGTTTGGCTTGGTAGCTCTGCTCACTGTTGTTTTTGTTGTTCTTGTTATAACTTTTTTGCATATCTGTGCGTGTGAGTTATTGCTTGACGCAAACGTATGACGCCAGCCCGCTACCCCTCGACGTCGCTGCCGCTGTAGAACCGGAAAAGGATAAGCTATTCTCCAAGTGTGCGCTCATGTGTGTGTGTGTGTGTGTGTGTGTGTGCGAGAGTGTGTGTAGAGCAGTTCAATTCATTGCCTCTTCAATAGTTTTCGTCGCCGCTTTGGGTGGACGCATTGCAGTTTGCTGTTGTTTTTGCCGTTGTTATTGCTTCTGTTTTGTATTTCGTCATTTTGGGACTTCCGTCAGCCATGGGCAATGTCCGTCTCCGCTCCAGTGTGCTCGAAACGCTTTTATTGAGCTTAAGCTTTGACTAGTCTTTATTCATTGTCTGCAATATCTGAATATGGTTGTTAGCTGAGGCGGAGCGACTGAAGGCTGATGAAAGCCAACATAAAGCAATGTCCGTGTGGGGCATATAAGTGTCAGAGTATATGTGAGGTTACGTGTGTGAGTAACTGTTAAGGGTATGTGTGTGCGTGAGTCTCTATCTGTGTGTTTGTGTATTTTCAATGTGTCAGTGTATTGAAAAATGACGGAAATATCTTTGTGCTGAAGTCGGGCGATATGAGCCGAGCAACGGAAGTCTGTTGACATCACAAGAATCCAGAAATGAAAACATTTGCAAACTAAATTAAATTTTAAAACTAATATTAACTTTATAGTTGCAGCAAGTTAGTTGCTAGTACAGCTTGGAGTGGTTTAGTTAGAGAACGTTAGAATTTAGAGAAAGTGGTGCTAGCGTTGGAGTAAGGTGGGAGAAATTCAAAAAAAGGTTCGAAAATTTTGAAGAGTGACTTTGGAAGATTTGTAGATACTTAGGAAGCCACCCAAAATCGGAAATATATATTAACTAAACATCAAAAAATAAGTCATAAAAATTAACAGCAAAAAATGATACCTTCGAAGCGTTTAGAGCGCTCCGAAGCCGGCAACTGTAGTGCTGAATTACTAAATATGTTCTATAGTGCTAAGTACAAGCTCCCGAAGATCTTAGTTGTAAAGTATCCCAAGCTTTCGAACAAACTTCATACTCCGTTTCATTAATTTGAAGTATTTTAGGATGAACTGATAAGGTGTTTCTTCCTTTCTTTAGCTTTACTCAAACTAAAACTCAGCAAGTTTCAACATTAGAAAGCAAGCTTTTGATAGCACATGCTAAAGTTATTACTATGAGACATCCAACAGCATAAAAATAATAATGCTACAAGCATGTTGCCTATAATTAGGCGCAAAATTTACAAAAATTTACCTAATTTGTTCTTTCAAGTCGAACATCTTTATGGAAATTTCTATCTGCAAACATTGCACATTACTTCTTTAAGTTTATTATTAGTTTTAGTAAGACTATTTCCTAAATGGAACATTTATCTTAATATACATTAAAGGAAAATATGATCCTAGATGTAGGCTAAAATATTTTTTTCTTGTATATTACACAGTACCAAGTGATAAATATAATGTAGCCTACATTTCGGCACCACTTATTGATAAAAGATTAGAGATCGTTCAAGAAATTTATAAAAGACATCATTTCATATAATGGTGAGTCCAGAAATTGACTAGCTGAAAACTTTTATAATCGTCTTACTTTCTTTCAGAAGGTAGTCGTTCTTTTATTCTTGGATATATTAGCGAGGAAAGAAATAAGCAAATGAGCTTAAAAGCTACTAAGACTAATAAAGGTTAATTTTGATCTAGATAATGTTATTTCTTAATTTCTATAATGCTTTCACACTCCACCAAACTGGCTAACGAAAAATAGCTGATGAGTGAAATCAAGTTGAAAGCACCGTGAAAGCTTGCCAATCATGAAAATTATTACTAAAACGATTTTCACTGAGCTGGTTAACCAAACATAGTTAAAAAAATTATTAGTCATAAGAAAGCTCATCGGAAGCTCGTTAATCATGAAAAATAAGATTTCACTGAACTGGTTAACCAAACAAAGTTGAAAAGTAATGAGTCAAATGAAAGCTCATCGAAAGCTCAGTGAAAGCTGATCGAAAGCTCAGTGAAAGCTCTCCCATCATGAAAATCACTAAAACGATACTAGTCTGTGCCTGATCGAAAAAGACAAAAGCTTCTGCTGCGTCGTACCCTAGCGATCATTTGTATCTACAGTGTCTGCTAAGTAGTTAAGAATTGGACAAAGATGGAATTCTCAATATTTTTTAGTGATTTCTCCTTAAATCTTCAGTAAAAGAACCGTATCATCAGCATCATAATGCATTATCTTTAAAAGCTTGGAAACCACATATAAGTCACAGTTCTGCGATAAATATTGGGATATTAGTAATAAATATAATTACACTTAGAGAACAAATTTGCCAAAAATAATAGGAAAAAATGTTTACACACGCTTTAACCTTTCGAGCTTAAAAGCACTAATTATCTTATGCGTTACTAGAGCAAATCTCTCTTTAAATACGGAAAAACAAATTTAAAATTCCACCGCATGCCGCCTATTTGAGTCCACCAATTATTACTGAAAACAGGCTGTGTTGTCGACTCTGCCTATGAAACTCACACCAGCGCAACATTTAAATTTGCTTACTCGAATATCAGTTGGACGCTAAAAGTGCAGCAAATTGCCTCATTTTCCCAACAACAATAACAAATTGAATAATAAAAATATAATGCGAAAGAAAAATTCTGTGCGTTATTGCTTAATATTTGCAGGATTATTATCCTTCAGTGACATTTGTATCACTTTACCAACACATGTGCGCATATATGTACATATATAAGCATACATATGTCTGTGTATACGTTAAAGCAGTGCCTTTCGAGCTGAAGTCGTTCCAACGTATGAAGAATATGCGTAGTCCTATGAATGTATGGCTTAATTAAGGCCCCAAAGCGTTTCAGTGCCGAGATTTTGTTACATTTCAAATCCATACCGATTTTGCTGGCACTCTTTATTTTTCTATTTCTCTCCGGTATTTTGTTTTTTGCTATTTTCTTGCGCCACAAGCTCTGCTCCAACTTGTCTCGAATGAGTAATTTGAGTGCTTTTTGTACGCAGACGACAGTGACACACCCATACACAGACACATGCATTACAATATAGTTGTATGTGTGCATGCATATAATATGGCACAAAGAATCACCAGGAGCAATAGAAATAGAGAGAAAGTGGATCTGAAGCTGCTGAGGCGAATAATTTATGAAATAAAATTCATCATATTTCAACAAATTTATCTAATGCCGGCATTGCTTTATTTATATATGTATATATGTATATATATATGTGTATTTATGTATATGGATGGAAATTTTCGTTGGCAATATTGCGTATGATACAGGGTAAGCGCGAATTTTTTAAAATAACTACACTACTTTGTTCTTTATTCCACAAATATTTTTCAAGACTTCTTCCAAAGGCTTTCCATCAACCTATGTTCAGAAGGGTTTTTTCAGTGAATTAAAGTATTGTAATATTACTTAAATAAATTTATTGAACTAGAAAGGCCTATTTTGCCTTTTATTTTTTTAATTTACATATTTATTTTTTTAATTGTGTTAGATTTTCTTATATGACAGCAAAATAATATTACAGAAGTTTCACCATAAACATTCGTAAGGAACCTGACTAACAAAGATATATGTACTTGTCGAATCCTTAATCGCCAATACATAAATTCCGGTGCGTTATGGTGTTTTAGAAACTATCTGACCCTTCATAATTTCACGGCCAACAATATCTCTGTGAACACTTCAAATCGCCATTGAGGTTAAGTATATTATACAGTAGTTGTATTAAAGTACGAATATCACATTTTCGCAAGATCATTTCACTTATTTAAGTTCGCGAAAGAACTCCTTTTCAAAAAAATACGTTTCGGGGTACATAAGATGTCTTTTAAAAGTACCTTAATTGCTAAACTACTTCCAGAAACACACACAACTTTGAATACTAGCTCTGCCAACCTTCTTAAAATTTTATCAAAGCCCTACAATTAAGGTTTCAATTTAGTAAATAAAATATAAAATGTTGCCTACATTCAGGCGCGAGATCAAAATATCTATCAAAGTCATAAACCCTACACTACCATATAAACATAGCTCTCATACTAAAGCTTAAGCCAAGCTAACTAAGAACGATGACTTTAGTGATCTGGTATGTTAGCGGAATGTATAATACTGAAAAGTAGTGATCTTGCTTTTCGTAAAGAGAAAGTCTGCTTTTTTATTGGCATCATCCAATGTCTACAATAGTTTTACTCTGGCATAAACAGGGTTCTTCTAAATCTATCAGCTGTTGATATTTTAAGGGTCTGATAGCATAAAAATAATAACGCTTAAAGCATGTCCTCACATCCACTTAAGTCTGTCACTATTCTCCATTAAAACTTCTTTAATAATATATTTGACACTTTCCTTTCTTTTTGGACGCATGTCTATTTTTTAGTATGGTTATTTTCTGTATGCAATCATTGCAGTATCTTTTATTCGGCAAAGTTTTATTTATATTTTTATTTTGTTTCTAGGGAGTATAAAATTATTTTCAAGGAAAATATCATCCTAGATGTAGGCTAAACTTCATATTTATCCTGTATTGCACAGAATTAAGTAATAAACAAAGCGTTGCCTACATTTAGGTGTCACTCATCTTTACCTTTTAATATAATGAATTTAGCAGTCTTGATTCATAAAGCTATCGATGATTGAGTCTTATTAAAATATACTACATACTTCTATAGTTAAAAGAGTATCAGTCAGATTACACTTTCGATTTGCTCTCTATAACACAGAAACAGTTATAAATATGTCACTGCCTACCTTTAGGCGTCATATTATCATGTATACTGAGATTACCCAACACTTTTCATAAGTTTACAGGCGAAGGTAATAGATATCACAAACATTGAAACAAAATTTGAGAATGGTTATTTATTGGTTATAAAATGGTTATATTTTGGTTATATCTAAGAGCAGGAGCTAAAAATTTTTGCTGCCTATATATAATATGATGTAGTGGTTCGTAAGGAATAAAAAACTCAATTTCGATGCTCTTGATGATACGTTGTATTGTATTTGACGACATAGTATATTTTTCATCTTTTTCATATGCAGAGGCTTAATACTGCCTCTGTTTCATAGGAGACTAAATGTATTTGTATTTGATTCGAAAAAATCATCTATTAATAACAACGAAACCTTTAAAAATGTAAAACATTTATAAGTTTTTGCTTAATTTTTCAGCGCAGCACCCTGTATGCGCACAATAGCCAGTGTCTTGACAACGCAGGCGAAGCTGCATAAATTTTTACTTCGACATTCATTTGCCAACAAACGATAAGCACAACACGTGCGATACAAATTGTTGTTGTTGCTGTTGTTTTTGTAATATTTGCTCTCGGCAAATAGAGGTGCATGCGTAACGGTAACTTAGTTAGGTCAGGTTATTAACGCACCGAAGAGGGAGCAAGGCTGCATGCACTGAAGCAAACACTCGCACTTTTGTATATACATATGCACGCATATACTCACTCGTTATGTATGTATGTATATATATATTTATATAAGTATGTATTTTTATAGCTTCTGTACTGTTGTTAAGCGATTTAAAGCTGGAAAATATTTGAAAAATCCTGCAATTTTATTAGTTGCCGCTCATGGGAGTTATCTGCACTGCATTTTCACGCACATATATGTATATACATATGTATATACAGTCACACACACATGCATATGCGCTTGGATGCTGTTATTCGCTTGAGCTTGCATTTTGATGAGTTCGAATGCCGGCAGTTATTGAGTATTGCGCACGCATACACACACTAATGCAAGCAGATAGCCTTAGGTAACTTTATCTATTCATGTATTTGTATATGTGAACATATATGTATGTCTGTGTGTGACTGCAGATTTGCATTGCACGAGGTCAAATGTTATTTCAGCACTAATACGTGCAAAGTGTTGGCGCAAGCATACACATATTGATATCTATATATGTGAGCGTGTGTGTGTGTGTGACTGTGTGTACCGTGTCAGCTTTTCCAAGAGTTGCAGACAAATTTTTCTCGGACCAATAAACACAAATAAATCATTTTAAATCTGCCTGATTCCATTGAGATAGACGCATGCCATTGTGCTGCGAGCGGCAAATATATTCTATTAGATGAAATGTACGTGCCACACACACACACGCTTGCATAAATGTACATATATATGCGCAATCATTGATTTACATATTCACTGAGTCACCTACAACAACAACAACAACACTCCTACTGCTGCCGCTATCAAAGGCATGCATACGCAATAAGGCGTTCACACTGACGCCGACGCCCACACCGACGCCGACTCTGACGACGTGGATGACGATGGCGATGGCGATGGCGCTGACGACGCTGGCAATGGCAATGGCACACATGAGCGCACCGCAAGCACTAAAGAAATTTCCATATGGCATAATGGATTTTCCATTTACCGGACCGGCCCAGCTTCACCCGGCATATGTCCATACCTTGCGCATGAGTGGGTGTGTGTGTATGTGTGGGTGGCAGTGAGTATTAGCACGGCTTCTTGGTCAGTGCGAGCAACTAAAGCACATATGCTTATAAATATACACACAAAAATCTGTTTTAGTGTGTGGTTGTGTGTGTGCATGTAGGCCATTCGGTTGAGCATCTAAACCAGCATCTTGAGAATACTAAAACTCACATACACACACCTACACTTATGCATGCCGCACGTGCTCCAGGCCAGGCACAGTTGCGGTTAAATGGTTATGCATGTATGTGTGCGTGTCTGTGTGTGTATGCTGACATGCTTTTTGCATGCCATACTTTTGAATTATTTAAATATAAATATAAATGTATTCAGTTGCAGTCCGTCCACTAAGTAATTCGACAATATTGTGAAGCTCTTGACACATTTTGGGCGAGCGGCCACACAAAACTTCATTTCTGCTACAAAACATTTGTGTGTGTGTGAATGTAAGTGCTTGGGAATATGCATACGTTTTTATGTCGAGGCAATCATATTGTCATAACATACACTGTGTCACAAAAGTACTGCGCTTAGAGAGTAATATGTGCTTGACGATTTTTTAAGGATGCACTGTGAGCTTTTTTGCTGAGTCAGCTGAGATAAATGATCCCTTAGTATATGTTGGTCCTAGCTTGTCTTATCATAGTGCAAGCATGTCTTCATTTTGTTTGGCATACTTTAAAAGACGAGACCGTCAAGCACTCTCGAACAACAACCGATCTTTTTTAGAAAAGCTCATAAGAAATAAGTTCTCAAGAACTCTCTCTTAAGACTAAAGTGTGGTATAAAAGTATTCCATGAACTTGATTAATGTATTTACATACTTGTACATTTGTGTCTTGATTATGCAGCTCTTACAATCTCATCTTTGCGGTGGTGTTAGTGCCTCTGGATTGATTCTAAAAGTTCAGCCTGTTGAAAATCCTAAGTTCATTTCTCACAAACGGCGCATAACAGAGTCAAAAACAAGTCAAGTTTTATAGTGAACATCCAACATTTCGATAAGGTGTAGTTTAGTATTTCTCATATTCCACGCCTGTTTCGGAAGAAGCTGGAATGAATGTGGAAGGAAAAGGATGGTTGGCCTTCCCTAAGGCAGAGACCATGATATGACGAACCCCTCTTGTATATATCTTATGTCATATTTTCTATGAAAGTGTTAGAAATCCGGCCATGGTAATTCTTGAGGCTCAATGAAGTTCCATTCACAATTAAGCAGCATGCCAAGTACCCAGGACTTTTGAATAGCAAGCTGATGTGGAAACTCAATGTGGAGGAGAGAGTTAAAAAGGCCAGTGGTGTTCTAAAAGCATGTAAGAAAATGACAGAGTCCACTTGGCGCCTATCCGACTTTGGTACCGCGGCAGTCAAGCCAATTTTGCTCTGGTGTGGCGGACCGCTATGAACAAAATTTCATACAGGAAACCGTTGGAAAGGGTACAGCGATTCGCTGTCCTCTGTGTAACAGGAGCGCTAAGAATCACTCCAACGGCGGCACTAAAAAGTCTTCTTGACCTACCACCAATCAATATTGCAGTGGAAAGCTCTGTGGCAAATGAACTGTAAGATTGGTGGCAGCAAATGAATTCTCTACAAGAACTTTCGGGCGTAGCTTGATAAGCAGGGGGATGATGGACAAATTTGACCACATACTCACATGCTTTATTTGGTAGAGAAGGTTCGTAGTCACACTCAAGGAGGGTCATTCTTAAAGTTCCCAAAAAAGGTTGACGTCCTGTATTACGAATACCTCACCTCAAGCTAAACTGAACCGCCATCTCGCATTACTAAGGAAAGGTAGGTTTTTGTATGGCTGATAGTCGGCCAGTTCAATGTAATCTAACCTAACCTAGGGTATCGGGTAGAACTTCTCATTTAAGCGTTTGTAGGTAGATGCTAACGGGTTTGGCAACGTGAGTCCGAGCATTGTCATGTAGCGGAATCCCTTTTTCCTGCCTGTTGTGTTATTGAGGTGATAAGGAACTCAATTCCAATGTTTCTGAGTCATCCCCAATACTTGGTGTCACTGGTGGCTCTCTTCTTGCATTTAAGATGAATCCTCATCAAGCAACGTCTCCTATTCGTCTGCACATCGTCTGCGAAGGTTTTTGGCCTTCACGCGGATGGTCGTTAATATCGAAATCGCCGTCTTTGAAGCAACGAAACTAATTACATCTACTTTGGGGAGTTCCCAATGCACTTCAGCCGCTGCACAATCAAAACTTTATGTCACATAAACGAAGTCAAAAATGTGGAAACGGAGTTTCTAATGACAAACAGCGGGAACTTTGTTGCGTACTTAATATTGAAAGACCAATGGTTTTTAGTAGATTCACTTCTTGAATAACAATATGAAGGCTAATGCTAAGATTATAATTGTGAGTTGTAGGCTGGTTTTTTTTAGCTGTAAAAATTCACAATGATCGATATAAATAAGTTCTTCGTACCGACAAAGTGCCTTTACTCCATCACAATCCGATGATATATTTATATTTCAGCTAAATAACTAAAAATTAGATCAAAGTCGGTATGACTAAATTTTGAGGACTAAAAGTGTTTCAACCCAAAACTTGCAAAGACTGGAGAGTCCTCACAAAAATTTTCCACAATCGGTTATCTTATTGCAAGATTTCTAATCTCATCTTGTAGGTCCACATAGAGCTTTAAAATGGTAAGCAGCACTGAATACAAAGAGTTCTGTTTTGTCATTGACGCAAGTCTCAAGACCTCTGAAGAGCTAAAGCTCACTCATGACCCAACATTCCAGTTGTAACACGTAAGTCTCGGATGTCTTCGAGCCCCGACACTTGCCATCTCATAATCTTGAAGAGGGAGTTCTAATCTTTCATTTTTAGGACAAATCAGCTTCGCATGAACATTTTCGTCGATCACTGTAACGAAGAACTGGAGTAACGAAAGAAAAATATATACAATGTAGCTATGTTTGCAGTTGATAACGTTCGTAAATGCATTTATCTATGATTTCACTCGCTCATACGCATATATACACTCCCACCAACACACATACACCTTTATAACTGTGGTTGCTCATGTGTATTCATTGACATTGAGTTATGAAGAAATTTTTGGCAATCGCTCGAATTCGTTCGCAAATACACACACACACATGCGCAATCGTAAAATCATAATTCCAGCATTTAGCAACACACAAGCATATGCACTTATACATAGATATGCATGTATGTGTGTGTGTTGGTGTTCCGTATGCTTTTTGGCACTTTAAATTCAATTTGTGCTTACTTTTATGTTTTACTTTCTTTTAATTTACAGTTATTTAAACGCATTTCACTCGACTGTCTCTTGTGCTTTATTGCTATGTCGGCATAAGCGCCACACACACACATACACTCACGCGTGCACATGCACTTACTGCCAACTTTTATGATTTATGGCTTTCTCTGCGTTGCACTAAAAGCATATGCTCGCACACACATACACACACACAAGATACATATGTATGCATAGACATAGTATTTACTTTGTAGTAGTGCTTGGCGCGTATGTATGCGCGTGTGCGTTTACTCATGTTGGGGTTTTTACGCTTTGCCAAATTTTAATTGGCAACGTGAAACCTCAAATACTCAACCAGCTGAGTATGCACAAAAACCGAAAATATCTTAGCACAATTTTCATGTGCATTTTCAATAGAAACACTGTAATCTTAACCCAGTTCAAACAACCACACACAGCTATATGCATATATACATGTGTGTATTTGTCAAAATAAAAAAAGCAAAAACTGAAAATAAGCCTCATGCATTTATGCATGTGTTGGTTGGACATTTTGTAAGTGAAGCTTTGCATATTACAGCAAGAGACACTGCATTTAGTTCAAATAACTCTTTATACACATATATAAGTATATATACATAACATATATTTGAACATTTATGTATGTGTATAAATAATTTATTAGGAATATAGTGCGGGTCAGCATCAATTTGCATTTAAAGTGCGTTCCATTAGGGAAGATCCATTTGACCTAATATCATGCGCACAATGTGCTTTGTTGTTTTTGTTGTGGATTTTTTAATTTTTTCCAGTAATTTAATGCCTTTTTGATATTACGTAATGAATATTGTTTTCTAATCATATAGGTTTATACCGGATCGACCGAAAGGAAACGAAAATTTTCACGTTTTTTAATAAAAACCTTTATAATTGATTAAAATAGGTTCCTTTCGCACCAATACAATAATCTAATTGTCTATACTCTTTTAATAAGCTGATCTTTGATTTGAAAGCCGAAAAAATATTAGAGAAATAAAACATGGCGACTACGTTGGCTGAGCGATGTCTCTTGTTTCGTGTTTGTTCAAACAGTCAGTCACAATCATGCTTCAAAACAGTACCTAAAGTCTCACTATCAACCCAAATAAAACATCTGGGTTTGATTTACTAAAAGATACAAGATCTCAGTGGCACTGCTGACGCAAATGGGAGACATCCGTCTGCAACCGGTGAGTACAGTGAAATATCAAGGGCTCATCCTGGATAGGAAGCTTTCATAAAAGCCGAATATCGAAAAGAGGTCCAAAAAGGCATCGATTGCTGTATACAGTTGCTGAGGAGCCATTGACAATAGGTGGGGTCACTCACCCAAAGTGGTCCTCTGGCTCTTCGACACCATACTCATGTACATTATGTTCTGTGGAGTCTTTTTGTGATGGAGGGTTCTAGAAAAAACACACTTGCTAATCGAGAGCTTTCAACGTGCGGCGCTCATCATCATGTGTGGTGCACTTAAATCTACTCCAACCATGGCACTTAACGCCATCTTGTACATGGTGCCCGGAGATATCGTTGGAAGGTGTATGACAGCGAAAGTTGCTATCAGACTCAATGAATCTGAGTATCTAACAGAACACATGCCTGAACACACGTAAATCTTCACACATTGTGATATTATACCGGATCACTCGGATCATGGAGTCGCCAAACCAAACTCTGGTTGCTTCTCTCTGCCCATATATCGGCGAGCGAGTTGTGGATGGGAGAAGCTGTTAAAGGAGATGGTTGTTGCGGGAAAGATTGGTGGAGAGGTTTACTGTCAGCAGCTCTCTATCAACTCCAGCTTCAGACTACCTGAAAGTTTTCCAAGCCGAGGTTGCAGCCATTAAGACAGCAGTAGATTTACTGCTTCAGAGTGCAGCCTCCTTCAGAGAAGTGACCATCCACTCAGATAGCAGGGCGGCGATACTAGCCTTGAACATATTAATAGTGCATTCATGGTCAAGGAGTGCCTAACCTCGCTATCAATAGCATCGAGACTTTTTATGGTAAGACTGGTATGGGTACTGGGCCACAGCTGAACTGCAGGAAACTGTGAAGCTGATGAGCTAGTAAAGAAAGGCACTCTAGAACCGTTATCAGTAGGATTGGAGCGGGTCAGTGCTCCCGTATCCTCTTCTCCTACTAGATAGCTGGACTTCACGGGAGCTTAGGCAGCACTGGGCCACGATCGGTACATGCACTGTTGCAAAATCTTTTTGGCCCAAGATCGATCGCAAAATTTTTAGATATATCTTTACCCTCACTAAGGCTAGCCTCTCCCTAATGTTGGGGTTAAGCAGGCCATTGCCCTATTGGCGTCCATGCAGTAATGCTGGATACCTTACCAGAAGCTGTATGAAAGAAGACGAGGTGGAAACAACTGAACACTTCCTTCTCGACTGTCTTGCGTTTGAGAGGTCAAGGCTTAAAAACTTGAAAGCGCATACTTTAAGACATCTCACTGAACTGGCGGGAATGGAAATTAAATGTCTGTACAAATTTGTAGTGAAGTGTTTTGCTAATTTGTAAGTTCGAAAGCAGGAGTTCTTCTTTTCTATGGCTTTACAAAAGACTACACGTGCTTCTTATCTGCCAACTCGGCAGCATTCTTCCAAATGACTTCAGCGATATTTTCAGCCGTCTTTGCAGCTTAAAAAAACTCATCGAGATCTCTATAAGACCCCATGTACTGAAAAAGTGCCTTCACTCTATCACAACACTGCTATTGGGGCTAATTATACCAACGATATCACCAAAAATGTGACATCAATTTCCATATAAGTATAGGGATCAAAGCTGTTTTCATCTTAATCATGAAAAAGTTGGATAATACAACTGATTCTATTTCGGCTTTTTCCAAAGCCCATATCAATTTGGTTACCATATTGCTAGGTTTATTATTCCACTGAATAAGATTACATTAGACTTTTTACGAGTTACCTGGACTTGTTGTTATCAAATCTGGGCCAGTAGTTGATAACCTTATAACAGCTCGAGCCCAGTCGTGACCCAGTATTTCAGTGGTAGTTCGCGTGAAGACAGCCGCACTTCGACACATTTCGTCTTACGGTATTTGGTCAAAGTTCCCTTCCTTTCATGTTAATAAATGATCTACATAACTGACTAGATGACAGGACATTCAAAGGAGCATTCGTCCTAAACTTACGAAATCTCACCAAAAACAGGAAGTTATAGACGATCATCTGAACCAAAGGCAACTCCAATCGGGCGCAATTTGGCTATTTTCTCATAATTCTCCTAATTATTACGACTTTGATATTATTAAGAACTTCAGAAGCCAATTTGTGAGGTCTTATAACTCAATTTTTTTTAAACCGAATATAAACATATGTTTTCGAAATAATCTAAGCTCTTCTTTACGCACACACTTATAACGACTGTCGTGAGTATTTCAAATAAATTTCCTTTCCTACGAATGACTTGAAAGTTCTCAGCCAAATGGCAGTCATAAATTCAGCATTGAATTACTTTGAAAACTTTGGAATTTGTTTGCCAACAATATGGCAATAAAGAAGTTACAAAGCACACACACACACACACTCACGCACACACATGTATGCATTTTATTGCTTGAGTAATGACGATAAAACGTCGGAGCTTCACTTCTGCCGAACAGCCGGTCCTTTGTCACCGACCCCAAAAAATGAGTGCGACTCAAAAAAATGTTTACAACAGTGACAATAGCGCAATTAACGCATTAGTGTGGCAACACTTGTTGTTAATTGCCGTTGACGACAGTAACGGGCGCCGACGCCCGCAACAACAACAAGCTGCCAAACTCGTTGGCGCATTCGATCCATGATTTCCAAATGGATTGCCATAAATTATGTCTTTTCAATTTCATAAATGAATGGCAGCATGAACAGCGCAAAGCAATGCAACATTTGGTCTTAAGTGGGGTCGCGCACTTGGCAACGCGGTGCAGTGCAGCAGCGCGCTGTGCCTGTTCGGCGGCGCTCGTTGAAGAATTCGACACAAATGTGCATTTGACAGTTGAGAGGCGGCACAGCAAAGCAAAAAGCGCAATTCGCTGAATGCTGCACGAAAAAAGACATGTGGGAATAAACTTAAGCTTTCTCGAAACTTTTTTGACAACTGCCCCTCCCAGCCACACTCCCCGACTGCTGTGTTCATTAATGTTTCTTTGTTCGCAGTTCTTTCTCACATTATCAACGCTTTACTTGTTATGCTCGTTGTCTGTTGTTTGTAAACCCTTGCACTGCCGCTAACGGTGGCACCCGCTGTCAACTTCGGCTGCCGCGTGAGTTGTCAAACAGCAAATGTCATCTGTCAATTTTAATTTTCGTTTCGCTAGTCATAAAAAACATGTGTTTACTGCACATTATACGCGGCGTGTTGATGAGAGCGCTCATTTAAATTTGGCTACCAGCTGTACAGCCTAAAGCCGCCTTCGGCGAACCGCAACGGTAGGCGCGACAAATGCAGATGAAAAAAGCACGAAAGATGTCTGCTTGCCTGGTTGTCGGCTTTTCGGCGCGCATCGCGGTTGTCTGGCTGTGTGCTCGTTGCTTCGTGCGCCAAGTGTTTGCCCCCGAACAAGTTGAGGGTTGATTTATTAGTGACATTGTTGTTGTCATTATCGCCATAACTGCTGTCACGTCGCTGTCATATTTATGTGCGCAAAGGCTCAATGCATGACGCTGACGCTAGCGGCGTTTGTCATAATTTTATGCTACCGTTAAGCAGCCGAAGTGGGTGTGGGAGCGGGTGAGTGCGCTTGACGTTGGTGAATTTTTTGCGGCTGCCGCTAATTTGACAGTTATTGATGACTCTTTTCTCCACGCTTCAGCGACTCACACAGGCAAATTATTAAATTTCGAATATTTTTTACGCGCATACACTTCAAAAACCTACAGAAATGGTGCATGTGTGTGTGTGTATGTGTGTTGGTGAGTTAATCATGTACACAGCTTCCTGGTACCCACGCTCATTATAAATGGCATAAACAGCAATATAATTATAACTTTCACAAAATACCACTTTTCCAGACAGCTACACCACACAGACGCAAACACCATACAAGGTAACACACATACATACACGCATACTAATGTGTATGTATATGAGTGTCGTGCGTGGCTTTCGCGTCGCCCAGCTTCCTGCCCAGCCATTTGAACCATGCAGCAAATATGTCGCCCGAATAGTTGACTGAGCACACAAACATGCACTCACACATAATCTATATACACACACACACATACAAACACGCACATATTTACATTCAGCGCGTGGCTGGAAAACTCTATCGCTGGTCGTTGTCGCTGCCGCTGCCGCACAAAGCGCGCATTTGTGAAATTGAAATAAAACTAAAGCGAAAATAAAATAATAAAATTAAAAGAAAAAGAGTAAGAAAAATTGTTCCATTCACTTATGGCAGCGCGCCTGTAATGTGCTCTCGAACTCCTATTTCAATCAGCTATTTTTAAATGAAACGCGTTGCCAAGACTGCAGCTGGTTGTGGCATGGCTTGGCTGCAGCGCGATTGGTTGGGTGGCGGTAGGGCTGGCGAACCGCATTTTGCACATACTAGTCGTAAGTGCGTGTATTCATGCGCGTGTGTGTGTGACCGCATTGGCAATTCGCTCATACATTGTGCCGGCGATACGTGCACTGCACTTGCTGAGGTATAAATATTAGCAAATATATATAATTCTGTATGCGTGTACACATATGCAGTGCAGTGGCGTAGTTATTAAAAATTTAAAACTGTTTTTAAAAAATTATTGTCCAAATTAATTTTCAAAAAATATTCTTATTTTAATTTATATTTTTTTTAATTTTAATTAATTTTAATTTTTAATTTTTTTTAATTAAAATTTTAATTAAAAAAATAAATTATTATTTATAAAATGTCAAATTGGAAAAAATTGAAATTCCTTTTCACCCGAAAAAAAATTTTAAATTTCCAAAAAAATTATATATTGAATATTTATAATTTTTTTCATAAAGTTTTATTGTAAATTGTCAAAGTTAAGGTAAATAATTTTTTTTTTGGAAATATTTTCTTATATACACATGTATATTATTTACTAATTTTTTTAATTTTCTATTAAAAACATAAATTTTTAATATTCAAAGTAATCAAAAGAGAAAAAAAATTTACTAAATTTTTTTAATTATCTATTAAACACATACATTTTTAAAATTAAAAAAAAAAAATTTATAATTTAATAAAATAATAATAATTTTAAATAAAATTGAAAAAAATTATGGAAAATTATAAAATGTCAAAGTATATATTAATAATTTTTTTATTCAAAATATTATATAATTTTTATATTATTTAGTGATATTTTATATTATTTAATAATTTCTTTTGAACATGTTTTGAAATATTACGAAATTTTTTTTATTTAAAAAATAAATTTTATAAATTCCAAAAAGTTCAAAAAAAGAAATTTTAAAATTTTTTTGTTTGCTTTTTATTAAAAATGAAAAAAAAATTACAATATTTTGGAAATTTAAGCTAGGTAGAGATTTTTATTGAAACTATTTAATAAATTTTATTTTATTTAGTAATAATATTTATTATTTCACAATTTTTTTTTTAAATTACGAGAACAAATTCCAATTTTCTAAATAATCAAAAAAATTAAATTTTGTAAATTGTTAAAGGTAACACAAATAATTTTTTATAGAAAATATTTTTATTTTGTTGAATATTTTTTTTTAAACATGGTTTGAACATTAAAAAAATGTGATTAATTTATTTTATTAAAATCACAAATTTTTGAAAATTCCGAAAAAAATATGAATTTTCAAAATAAGCAGAAATGCAAATCAAAGTTGAAAACAATATGGAAAATATTTTGTAAATTGTCAAAGTGAAGATTTTTGTATTAAAATTATTTTATCATTTTCTTATTGTTTAAAATTCATAATAACGAAACATGAAACATTTTATAAAATTATTTTTTAAAGGAAAAAATTAAGAATTTTTTGTAAATTGTAGAATAAAGTTTAATATTTTTTTTACAATTTTTGTATTTTTTAGTAATAATTATATTATTTAATAATTTTTTAAAGATGTTGCTTTAAAATTACGAAAACAATGTTTTTGAATACTACCGAATAAAAATTTCTTATTTTTCTTAAGTTCTCATTCTTAAAGATTTATATCAGAAAACTGAAAATTCAATTGCACATTCTTAATTCGTCAAAATTTTAATTTTTCGACTTGTTCATACTTACAAGGTGACCCTAGACACGACAAAATATGTATTGTTTTGAACTTATTAATTAAATTTTTGGACTCGTTAAATTATTTTTATTTCAGACTTAATGTCTGCACTTTCTTTTTTTTATGATCATGATTTTTTTGCTTCAATGCAAGACTTTGTGAAAGTCAGGTTGAAATCATTTTGATTTCATACGCACAGTAATCCAGATGAAGCAGCTCGAAGCGAAATCGATCACCCAAGTACATCAGCGATTAGTTTAAGAGGCTTTGTTTATATATTAGAGTTGCAATCTTCCTTTCGAAGAGTCTTGTGCGACGAAGAACAGATCAACAACCGTCCGTGTGTGAACTCTGTCGCGATAGCCAGCCTTATTATATAACTTCTTAGTGAGATTCATTCGCCCACCAAAATTTATCTGAAAACTAAATAATCAGCTGTTAGGCAAACTGTCTACATCGATTCACTTTATGGTGCTGGATTGAGTGCAGTGGCGGCTTTTAGAGAGATCTAGTGAGTAGATATTGACTGAGACGAGGCCTACCTCCGAATATACAGTGAGCTCTGAACAAAGGATCTTAGTAGGCGGCTTTAGTAGCATCTTATATAATAATTATATTATACATATTATATTATATATACATATATAATTTTGCGATCTTGGTCTTTTAACTAAATTATATAGTATTCGTACTTAAGAAGTCTGCGTAGAATAAAAAGAGTGTATGCGAAACAGACATATAATTCAAACCGTGCAAATTGACGTCCATCTTGAAGTTTTTTGAACTTATAGGTCTAGATTTTAGAGGAATTAGTTAATCGAATATGATTGAATTCGAAAAAGTAGCATTGGCATCCTTACTATCATTAATTTATATGATTATAAATTTGGATTTTTTTTTCAAGAAAAGCCTAAAGAATTCATAACTTTTAATGAGTTGATTTTATAAATCTTTTTGCTGCAAAATTTTGCTCGACCCCTCAAAATGCGTCTTTCCGATCATTCACAAAATAATAATTTCTAAAATGTAACCCTCCAAAACCACACCACTGCCACTTAGACACGGTCGGTTAAGGTCATTGGCATGTAGCAGCAGCTGTTGACAATTTAAGATGCCAAGATGTTGCGTGCCACTGCGGCTAAGAATGCTGCCACGCGTGTTGCACGTTGAATGCGCAATATTTTTATCTACTTTTTTCTTGCTTTTTTGTACAGCAACAAGCATGCTTCCAGTGAGAGGGCGAAGAAATCAAGAAAGCAAAGAATTATGTGGCAAGAACGTGGTCTTGCAGCGTTGAGGTATAATGTGCAATACAAAGGAAGTTGCAATATTTATGAAATCTGGCAAAATTTAAGTACTTTTAAGGCATTTATATTTAGAAAAAAATAATATTTTTTTGTAAATATGTAAAAATTGTGGCAGTAGTTGCAGCGTATTGGATTCGGCGCAACTAACTTATGCGAATAATTGATTGCACTTGCGTCAGGCTTAAGCTTTTTACAAAAATATTATTATTTTTCACACTTACATATATGTATGTGTAGTGTGTCTGGGCTCTAGTTTTTCCCACGAATAGCAAATTTAAATGCTCTTTCGCCTGGGTCCGGCTCAGTGGCGGCAACACGCAGCTGTGATAAATTTTTTTGCTGAACAATAAACTGTGAGTAAGTGCATACAAGCATACACACACAACATGACATACATACACATTCATATATGTATAAGTCCACCTGCAAGCTGGAATTATTGCCATATCCCGTTCATGGCATAGGCAGCTGCGGCACATGCATTTTGAGTACACTACACACACGCTATTAGTATGTGCGCGTATGTGTGTGTGCGTATGTATACCCGTACAGTGTCGCTATAACTATCCAAACGTAAGAGCAGCATATTTTCCAAGCGAGCAGCGCATATTAATTGCATACAGTATGCCACTGATGAGGCTTTAACGTAGCGCCTGGCAACTCTACATACACCTGCACTTACACACATGCATACACACTGTAGCATACGTAGTTGCAGCGCATAACAGCAGGAGACAAGCCTGCGACGCCATGCTACTTTATTTACCTGGTGTCAACAGCCAAACTCCATGGGTAGTATGTAATAATAATGGCTGGCATGTGCATGCATACATGTATATGTGTGCATATGTAAGTGTGCGTATGCAATATTCCTACGCTTCAGCTGCTGTCTATTGATAAAAAGACTGCACGCTTTCATTGATTATTTTCGCTTCTGTTGAATTTTCGGACTCCGGCAGCCGGACGGCGCTGGCGTTGCATGAAAAACTCAACTATTTTTTGTTGTTTTTGTTCATTTTATTTGCGCTTTCAGTTGACAATAACAAAAGCGTAAAATCTTTTCCATCAAATATAATAGATTCAAACAGCAGCCGCTGGCCAGCACCGAGAAAAAGCGTCTGCACACACAAGCGCACACAAATGTTGCGTATACGCTATGCACGACTCGCCTGTGGCGCTGAAAAGATGCGTTCTAACAGTTTGCTATCAGCTGAGTATGCCATGTGTTTGCGTATGTGCACTTATGCGAGCGTGTGTGTTTGTTCGGCAACAAGTGCATTGCTGTGTGTGACACTTAAAAGCAGCTTTTCATTAATTTCATATTGAATTTTCTGATTTTCGCACTTTGATTTTTCTCATCCCCTTCACAGGATTTTAATTGGATAATTCTTAGTTAAATTGAATTGCATTGTGCACACCCATACTCTCGTTCACAGCCATTAATTTGTCCAGCTACATGTGACCTACGCTGGAAGCTTTCGAATACTGACAATATTTCATTAATCCTTTGCATCCTATATGCTTCTTGATGCCTGATTTAACCTACGTGTTCGTTAATGTAGTGAATGTTTAACTTAAATCTTGTTTATATACCATACGGAGGTTCAAAATCGATATTTTCGGCCAATAGGAAATTTATATATAATCGCTAAGGAAATCAGTTGAACTGTCCTGGCCATTTTAATTACTTATGTATTTTAGTAAGCTAGAGTTTAGCTTCACTTAGTAATTGCTGGTGTGCCTCGAAATTTGCTTTTGTATTATATTTAGCTTATCTGTTGTTTCAAGAAAATCGCTTAGTTGCTTTCAGGACTGTCGATATAATTAAATCCGGTTTATATACTATAACGAAAAAATAAAATTTCTGCTTAATTAAGTCAATTAGCTAACAATACTTAAAAGGAATAATTAAATAAATTAACTGTTAAAATTGTTAACTGAATAAATTAATTGCCACATTTGTTAAGAGGCACACCTCAATTGGCAGCCTAAAAAAGGTGCATGTTTGAGAATTTTTAACAAAATAACTACTATATCGATCGCCTTGAAATTTTCGCAGTGTAATTTCAAAACAAAAAATAAATGTTTTTTTTTTTAATTTATAAAAAAATTGAAAATGTTGTCTCAAGAAACCCGCGTGTAAAGATACATCAAGTGATGAAGCTGATTGAACTGGGTGGCTACTCTTTAAATGGCTGTAACGCAAAACCAATTTGAAATATCCATTTAAAATTTTCTAATGTTATTTTCAAAGGTATAAGGTAACGAAATTAAAAAAAATATATATTTCGTTAAAAATTTTACACCAGGCCTCCTGGTTTGAAAATTGACTAATCTATCTGCCAAATATCTTAAATCAATACATTCGGTACTCAGACCTCATTTCTTAAATCCCAAATTTATTAATTGAATAAATTAATTATGCAATTAATAAACTGATTTAACAAGTTACTCAAATGACTCAATTAAATGCTTAATTTGTGAGTTTCCTGAATTAATTCACACATTTTTTATTTGAATAAATTAACTCAAATTTTTTAAATAATTAGTTGCTTAATGGACTCAATTAATTCCAGAATTCCTCATTTGATTTAATTAGTTCACAAATTTTCTATTAGACTAAATTAATTCGAAAGTTTTTTGACTAAATTAGTTATTTAATTGACTCAATTAATTCCTAAATTTGTGATTTGACTAAATTAATTAACAAATTTTCAGTGTGACTAAATTCACTCTATAGTTTTTTTGATAAATTGAAATTATTTTACAACTAGGTAAATGACTAAATTAGATCTTAAATTTGTTATTTGACTGAATTACTAAGTGACTAAAAAAATGTCTAAGTTTGTTACTTCAACAAAATATGTATTTACACAATTATTTCATTGACTAAATTAAGTCTGCGCTTTATAAATTGACTAAATTATATACTTAATTAGTTAATTCCTAAATTCGTGACTTGACTAAATTAAATTATAATTTTTTATTTGACTAAATCAACTACAAAGTTTTTTGACTAAATTAGTAACTTAATTGGCTCTATTAACTCCCAAATTTTTGATTTGACTAAATTAATTGAAAAATTTTTTATTTGACTAAACTAACTCTGAATTTTTTTTGATAAATTGAAATAATTTTACAACTTTGTAAATGACTAAATTAATTTATAAATTTGTTAAATGAGTGAATTACTAAGTGACTTAAAAATTTCGCATTTACACATTTTTTAAATTGATTAAATTAAGTCTGCGATTTGTAAATTGACTAAATTATGTACTTAATTTGTTAACTGAGTAAGTTTATTCTTAAATTTTCGATTTGACTGCATTAATTCTTCGGCATGAAAATTGACTAAATTAATTGTCAAATTGGTTGGGTGAATTAATTAGTTACTTGATTTCATAATTGATTAAGTTTTTTGCCAAATTTTATAATTGATTTAATTAGGTACTCAAAATTAATTTTGAATTGAATAAATTAATTATACAAATTCTAAATTGGCAAATCTCTTAATTTGTTAAATCACTTACATAGCTAAAATTGTGATTTGACTAAATTAATTAATAAATTCATTAATTGGCTTAATTATCTTCTATATGTTTTTCGTTTGAATTAATTTGAAGTGGTTACAGAATTGTAAAAATTTCTAATTTCAATGAATTAAGTACGCTTTTTGAAAATTTACTAAATTAATTGCTAATTACACAATTTGTTAAATAACTAAATTAATTTCTATTTTCTTTCATGGTAAAAAGTACAGAGTGTTATCGGCGTCAGTAGAATTTTAAGAAGTAATTTAAGGTCCAATTAAAGATGTTCTAAAACCTTTCACTTTTCTCTCTCTCGCTCGCTGTCGCTCTCTTACTGTACATTCAATAGTTTGGACAGGCAAGTAACATATTTTCAAATGTTCATAATTATTGCTCTTTGGTATCAAATAAAGTTGTTTCTCAATTAACTCGCCACTTCCAAGTACGTACAGATACCTTAATTGAACACTTACTCTACATTAATCACGCAATTATCTATTTGGGAAACAATTTCACTGAATCTTTTCAGAAATTATTGAGAAGTTAAGTAAGAAGTCCCTTAATATAAGTTCTTTAGCTTCCAAATGTCATAAGAATATGTTCTGTTTGCTTCGAAACACTAATTGCGTCAACTAATTGACCCATTTGAGCAGCTCACAATGCAGTACGAGTCTCATAACAGGTATAGCAAATTCATTGCTGAAACAAAATATTAAATGAATTTCACTTAATTTCATTAATTTATTGTAATTTTTTAAAATAAAAAACCCAAAATCACCACTGATTTCGCCTCTCAAGTGGCTTACAGCAAATTATCGGATCCCCGAACATTTAAATCTTTGCATAATTTATGAGTGCGGAGTGAAGTTGGCTGCCATTTGCACATTTTTTGTTGTGAGTTTGTATTCTCAACTTTTTTTATTAAATTCATATGTAAGTGTGTGAGTGCGTGCGGCATGAGTTTTTGAGCTGAAAATAATAAATTTACGCCCAACACTGGCAGCACCTGCGACTGCGGCACCTGTGGAAGCGCCCAGTAGACGCGCGTTCCACCTCATTTTTGCAACAACAATGAATGCTTTCCTCTTCGCAAGTATTTTTTCGCCGCTTTTGTGCGCTTGTGTAAATAAATGTGGCTATGTGTGTTTGTTGCTTTTAATTTTTTCGCGCTCCATTAAATAATAAGCGTACACAGCGTTGCGCCGCGGCATTACAACCGCATATATATGATTGCGCGTACATAGCGGTACAAAGCTAATTATGTCGTATATATGCTGTGCTATGTTGTGTGTACGAGTCTGTTATGTTTCATGCATTTGTGTGCGTGTGTTCGCGCGTGTCCCTTGCGTTAACTGCCTGCCTGTCGGTGGACCAAAAATTTGATTGCGGCGCGCACCAACACAGCGTTAATCGCGCATTCGCACGTGAGCGCGAGCACACACACACAGCTATACTCACTCATGCACACACATACAGCGCAGCGCCGTTCACGATTCCACCGCAGTCAAATTGACCTTTTGGCCTCATTTTCGCTTACCTCATTTTGAAAATTTTCATTTTAATTTTTTTCGGCTGCGTTTTTTTTGTTTTTGCTTTATTTGGCGTTTGTGTGTCTGTGTTTGTTTCAGTTTGTGCGCTTTATTATTCCGTTATTTTTGGTAAAGTTGCGTTGATTGTGCGCCAGGCCAATTTATTTATTTATTTATAAAGTTTGCGTACGCCGGCGTGCCATAGAGCGGCACATGTCCGTCCGCCCTTCCGCCACTCTAACTGTAGCCGCGTCCGTTCGTCCATCCGGCGGTCCGCTCCACGCGTTTTGCACACAAGTGTTTGCCGAATAGCGGCAAAATCCGGTGTTAGTCTGCGCCACATTCATGGAACTTCATTAAGCTAAAACATCCAAAGCAACAAATGCAAACAACAACAACGCATAGCAAACAACAGCAAACAGGAAAAAACTCATAATAAAATTAAAAATTAAAATTAAAAAAATTAAAAACTTTTTAGGCTCTGCCAGGAAGCGGCGCAGGGGTGCATTTTCGGCCGTTGGCTCAAAGCAACACCTCTGCGCGCCGCGCGCCTGCTTTTGCGTGTGTATATGCAGGTATGCGCCTATGTATGTGCGTAGCGCTGCATAGCCAGCTACTCAGCTTGTGAGCGCGCAAACTTTTCGGCTATGATTTAAGCGTCTGTATGTTTGTTGGTAATTAATGCGCTCTTATCGACGCGAATTTCAACTTTTGAACTTACGCTTTTCATTGGTATGTATTTCGTTAAATTTGCAGCTTCTCGCATTTCAAGCACCCTCTCGCCCATTTTTGTGCTAGTTTTTTTGCTGTTGTTGTTTTTGCTGCTCGTAGTTTCGAAGCGCTGACTTAAGCTGCCGGACTTTCGAGTGAAATTTCTGTTTACACTCGCTGCAAGTTTTAGCAAAGCACTTAGTTACGCAAAATATTTGTTATTCTCATTTTGGCCGCAGGCACCGCTTCTCCCCTCTCCGATACGTGCAACACCTGTTCATACTGCTGGCGTTCGCTTAGTCACAGTGCCAATTAAAACGGACGGGCACTCAGGCAATTCTGCTTTCAAAGCGTACGCACAAAAACATTCAGCTAGTGCTGTTGTTGTTGTGGTGATCATTTTACAGCACTTTCACCTGACTACTTGCTTTTAAAGTTTCGTGTTTGCTTCTACGTCAGAACTTTTGCTGCGAATCGCCCAAAATAATAACCCACACTCAGATGGATGAGTCTGTAGTGCGCTTTCGGGCGCAAATTTTCTTGCTACAACCGTGATTGTTGTAAATTCAGCTGGTATTTGGAGCCTGTGCTTGATTTGTAGCATTTAAATGGTCTTCAGTTAACAAAAATAACTCAGGAGTTAGAGGATATTTTTTACTTAATTGTCAGACTGGGATGAGAGGAGTCAGAGAACATACTAAGTTTTTAAATCCATCGAACAGAAGCAGAAATGAAATTAGAGAAAAAAAAAATTGTGGCTTTTTGCATTTTAAAAATATATCTTTAAATTGGCAATTATTCCATTTCATTCCATCAAAAGGAGAAGTACAAATAGAGGTTGAAAATAATCTAGATGGTCTATCAAAAAAAAAAAATCCATAAAAGAAATGAGCTTACTACTTTTTTCGTACCCCCTTACGTCAATTTGTGTTGTTCATTGCTCGGAGAAAATGCGGTTTAAAGTTTGCGGTTAACATTTAGCCGGTTTGGAGGCTTTCCACTTTCACTTAGAATAACATTTACTTTGCATCGAACTTTGCAAATTTGCAATAATTTTCTTGGAGCAAATACCTGTCAAGTACGAAAATAAAAAAAATTTATGTTTTGAAACGTCTTCGGATATTTCCCCCTTTAATGTATTAATCGAAACAATTTATCACACAAATTTGTGAGCCATTTGCGCAGTTAACATTTCATTTAATTCAAATCTAATCAGTCTTTTACACTGTTAAGCCTTTCTCTTAATACGTTAAACGCAAAATACTTAATTATTCATTAATATTTTACTTTATTGCCTTCAGAGTAATCTCCACCAGATGTAATACACTTGTGCCAAGGATTTTTTCAGTCCTCGAAATACTTTTCATAAGTACTTTTGGAAAAATCAGTTTTATCTGTACGATTAGAGCAAGAACGTGTTTCATGTCATATCATATCGAGTTCTCTTGTCATTTTTCTAACACTTGCCTGATGATTTTCAATCACCATATCCTTTACTTTGCTGAAGGAGGCATGTCTTCATTGATCTCTCGACCGCCTTTGAAGGCTTTGTCCACTCGTAGGCTTGGGTTTTTCATAAAACTGAATCATCGAAAGATTTTTCGAACATCCGCAATGAATCCGCACATGAAATTTGAAATTTAGAAATATATAATTTGAGACAAATTCTTTTTTCGATATTTTTATCCTTTCTAAAAATCGCAACTTAAGCAGCGGCTGTAAACAAATTGGTGGGCAGATCGGGTCGGTCGTAATGAAATATGTTTTACTCGTGGACTTTAATTACAATTTCCGGGTACTTTTTTGTCCTTATATATATAAAAAGAGTAAAACATATATATAAATTTTTATTTGTTAAGGAGGTATTCTGGTCTAGACGTTGGAATTTTAGGCATTTTTTAAACTAAGATAAAAAAATGAAAGATATTTTTACTATACATTTTTTTATATGTTTTTTATTGACATTTTAATAATATAAAAAAAATTGCAAGAAAAAAAAACCAAAATTCGTTGAGATACGGGCCGGTGGAGTGGGCGCTTCAAAAAACCAAGAAGATACTTCATTAGTAAGGATGTCGTTATCGGGTTGACCATTTTCAAAAAAAAAAAAAAAAATAACAAAATGGTGTCGACTTGAAAAAAAATTTTTTTTTTACCCGATTTTTTCGACATTTTCGAATTTTTTAAAAATACTTCAAATCAAAATTTTTGGAAATCTAAGGTAGACACGATGGAGCATTGTATAAAGAAGATATATACCAAATTTCAAATGAATCGGCTTAGTAGAATTTGAGATATCATGTCAACCACCTCAAAAAAAGTAGTTTCGAGAAAAACGCGTTTAATGTTTAGGAGACAACTCTAGTGAACACGGACGCCACGTCACAAAATCGGCTGTATCTCCGAAAATAAGTCGAAAAATTTTTGAAAAATCCTTCCAAGGTCATATTTTTGAAAGTCTAAACTTTCAAAATCTGCAATTATGAACTTAATTCCCTCAATTGAAATCGATATTGAGACATTACATGTGATAAATTTAGTATCATTTGGTAAGCAAACCACCAAAGTAAGCTAACTTTGAAATCGTTAATAAAAATATTATTTTACAACATTAATTTTGTTTGGAGTTCAAATTAGAAGGCGAGTCTATAGGTTTTTGTGCACGCTGTAAACTTGGCTATGTTTACTGATAAAATAGCAATCAGTTGACAAATTTTAATCTTTAGAAATAATGTAGTTCTTTGTAAATAATAACAAAAAAAAAAGTAATCGACTCCTGTGTTTTGAACTTATAAATTAGCAAAATGCTTAGCAGCCAATACAAATTTGATTGTCAAGGAGTTGGCGTTGAAACCAATGATGACGCCGGTTCCTCTTTGTGATGATTTAGCCAAGGTCTTCCTCAACAATAAGGGTGGTAGTTCCACCTCATCATCGTGCGGCATGTATGTAAAAATTAACCAGAAATCTCCTGCGTCACATTCCATTTTTGCCATTACCACATCAGCGTTGCTGAAATCAAGTTAAAGAAATACCGATAATTCATTTCGGATCATCATACAGGCTCTGGTTCTAAATACATCGTTGGTCGTTAGAAGCTTACGACTATTCGACCTCGATTCGGAGATGCCATTACTAGTCAGCCACAATTCCTGGATTAGGACGACATCGACTTCGTCTTGTTTTAGACGAAACAGTCAATTGGCGGAGGCCGCCTTGCATATTGGAGGTTAATCTCAGACTTCAGCCTCTCCTCCAGACAAGCTAGTTCAGCACCCACGTCGAGCTCAACAAGCACCTCCACAAATAGCTGTCGGTCGGGTGTATCCTTATGACAACGGTTTCGAGCCCATAGCTTATGGCTCCCTTCGCTTTGCTGAGTGGACCTAGGGATTCCGCATTTAGCAGAATCAGCGGTTGCCAATATGGTTCCTCGGTTCTCTTCAGCCTTATTACACTCCAGTTATGGGTGGGTAGTGAGAGGTTGCAGTATCTAAGAATTTCCTCAATCCAGATGCAAGCCTTGCGCCGAAGTGGCCTATCAAAATCAAGTCTTTGCTTTCCAAGCCCTTTAATTTGGCAAATTATTTTCACGAAGCTAGCACTAAAGTTTCAGAACCTATCATTTTGGTCGAACCCCTTTAGCATATAGCCAACCATACAATCAACCCTTTCTCTTGATTTCATTGCAATTTCTTGCTCGTATAACAACTCGTAAAATTCAGCAAGTGCAATAAAATAAGAATGCCAAAGAATTCTTTACCATTTTGCACTTCATCCCGTATAAATTTTGACTGCCAAGAATTTCACGAGTGCAAAACTCAAGCTAACAAGCATCGTTGCGTGAAAACCAACAACAAATCGCGAGTTAGGTTAGGCGTTTCAGAACGCTTAATAAAAGTCATAAACTTTTCAAATTTCTCTCGCATTCTTTTTTACGAATTTTGTCCTTTTCCATAACTTTTTCTTACTGCCTACTACCTTTTCACTTCGTTTTCAATTTCCAATTTCACTTACATGTCAACCATTTGACATTTCTTACCAGCTTTGCAAACTCATGGCCACGCCCCTACCCTCACAAGCGCTTTAGTTAAATAGTCACCTCATGTTATTTGTTTATGTTAAGTTAAAGTGAAGGCCCAGCGCCGTCCGTCAAACTCTAGCAATTCGTAAAAGTACCAACAAGTAATTAAAGAAGTGCTCAAATATGGCAGCTGCCATATCCCCCCTCCGCAGCGCCCATGTCATTTATCAAATTGCCTGGGAAAATTTAAAAAATTGCCTTCATCTTATTAAAAAGGCACTTCAATTTACAATTGCTAAGCTTAGCAACTGTCGAACTTTCGCACGCCTTCACAGTGGCAACCAACTACTGCGCCCATGCACCGCACCGACCTGACCAAGCGCGCCGTGGCTGGGCTCGCCATTCAAATTCGACTTAATTTCACTTTCTGGCGAGCGCTCTAAATCGCTTCCAAACCCTTTTAATTAATAATCTTGTCGTACACTCTCGCTTTTAAGCTGCGCCACACTTTTTTATTCACATTTATATTCAGT